>NC_065444.1:150010922-150185922 GCF_917563875.1 Diabrotica virgifera virgifera
GGAGGCTCTGATTGTTCTTCATTCCTATTTTCTGTTTATTCTTCATTTTCTGCATTTTCAGCGTCGCCTTTCTTTTTGAACAATTCTCTATAGTGTGTTTCCCATTCCTTTTTTCCAATATTTGCCGGTATCTTTTTCTTATTCTGTGCTTTTATGTGTTTATATAGTCTTGCATTATCGTTGCTATTAGCTTCCAGTTCCAGCAGTAAGTCTTCAATCCATTTCTTCTATTTAGTTCTGCAACATTTGTCTGACTCTTTCTTTTTCTCTTTATAGTGTAGGAAATCTTCTTGTTTTCCTGTGGCCCACACACCTGTGTCTTGCTTGATCCTTGCCTTTACTAGCTTGCTCGCATTCTTCATCGTACCAATCTTTTCTTTTTATTGTCTTTCATTAGTCCTATCGTCTCCTCTGCTGCTGTTAAAATACTATCTTTTATGTCTTCCCATGTTTCATCTGTGTCCGATAGTTTTAGGACTAGTAGTTTTTCTTCCAACTTAGTGCAGAATTTTCTGTTTGCATTATCTGTGTTTAGTTTTGACCTATTCCACCTCTTTCTTTTCTTTTTGTCGTTTTTGTCTTTTAAGTATCTTCAATTTCATATCGCCTATCACCAAAATGTGATCCGAATCAGCATTGGCTCCCCTGTAGGACCTCACATTCTGTACAATTGTTCTCTATTTTTTTGAAATTAGGATGTGGTCTATTTGGTTTCCGTCTGTCGTTCCAGGTATTAGCCGCGTTACTTTGTGCTCTTTTTTTGTGCTTGAATTGGGGTGCTAATAATAAAAAGTATTGGTTGCTGCTGCTGCTAGATTACATGTTCTCCTGCCATTGTTGTTCGTATTTTGATGGATCATTTCTTTTTCTGCGATTTCTCTGTTCGTGTCTTCTTTCCCTATCTTTGCGTTAAAGTCTCCTAACAGGATTAGTATGTCGTTCTTTGGTATTTCTTCGTACAATTCTTCAAGTTTCTCATAGAATTCCATTTCTTTTATTCTTCGGGAGCATTCTCTGTAGGTGCATATATTATATTAACAAATGTTAAATTTGCTTGTTTATTTTTCATTCTTATATATGAATATTCTTCCATCAACCGCTTTAAAGTTAATAATCTTGTCTCTTACGCTATTACTAACTAGAAAGGCGGTTCCATTGCGACCCCTGTTTGCTTTCTCCTGCGTAGTACATTGTGTGGTTTCTTCTATAGATCATCCCTTCTGCTGCCCATCTTATGTCTTGTAGCGCTAGTATTCCCATCCTGTATTTTGTCATTTCTTTTGCCAACTCTTCCATTTTGCCTGGTCTTAGAAGTGTTTTGACGTTCCACGTTCCTATTCTTATTTTCCTGTTTTTGTCTTTTATTTTATTTTTTTTTTTGTTTTGTTTTTGCGTTCTTTTGAAAATATTTTCATGTCCGTATTCACTGCTAACTCCGTTATACTGTCGCCGTCTTTTGTTATATGTTCTGTTAGTTTTTTGACGTCATTTTTATCAATTTTCCACGTTGATCTATATCATCAGATAGGGGGATCTGTCGTTTATTGTCCTTACGCGTTACTCTTCTTCTTCTCTTCAGGTTTCTTCCAGTAATTTACATCCATGCCTTCTAGTTGCTCCAGTGAGAACAGTTCACCATTTATCCATAATTTGTTGTATTTTAGTGCGGCTGTGTGTCCTTTCCCTGGCGTACCATTTTCATGTGCTGGAGAAGATGGCTTCCTTTCTTGTAGTATTTTTTTCGGGAAGTCCTCATTGATATATATTTTAGTTCCTCTTAGGTTTTTTAGCAGCCTTCACAATTTCCATTCTCCGTAGCTTCCTTTTTTCATTTCTAATAAGATGGGTCTGGGGTACATTTTGGGGATCACCTTGTATACCTATTCTTCTCATCTCTACCAGTTCTACATTTAGGTTTGTTTGTACGTCGATTTTTTCCATTATCCCCTTTATATTATTTCTCATCTCTTGTTTGCTTTCTGTTTGGTTTTATCCGACCCCTTGTATTATTATGTTTTTTCTTCTGGCTTGTCTTTCCAGTAATTCGATTCTCACTTCTTGTCCCGTGATTTTAGTTCTCATTGCTTGGTTATCTGCTTTCAACTGCTCGTTTTGAAGTCTAATGCTTCTACCATTAGATATACAATAATTCTTATAATATTTGCACGAAACTGCCGCACGTAGGTACACCTGAAGATAAGTTATGCATTTATTTCACGGTAATTAACATAAATAAAAAGTTCAAAATATTTCCTAAAAAATATTTTTACGCTCTTTTCAATGCCGGTATCACCTTCTTGAAAAAATAAAATATACAGGGTGAAAGAATTAAAAAAATAAACAACATATTTTTACATAAAAAATCAGGGAAAACACAACTTCTGGTAAACCGATTCTTCCGGTTCAGGAGCTCGATCTTACACATCAGAAAAAGAACCCATATATCAAATTTGGTTGAAATGGGACTTTTCGTTTAAAAGTTATCGTTCTAGTTAATCACATATGCATCGTCGCCATTTTGAATGCACGGCATTTTTGTAAAAGGTAAAATTTGAGATGGCCTCATATCTAACTTTGAGCCTCGTGTATGTGTAGTATATGTGGTCCAAGTTATATACTCCTATCATTAAATTCACAATTCTTCTAATATTTGCACGAATCTGCCGCACTGCATACCTACTAGATTTTTGAAATCAAAGAAAAATGCCATTCAACTCAACCATTTGTTTTTTGTGTGGTGATATAATTAATCCCAGAGAGATATGTATTTATTTTCACGATATCAGGTATACATTTTTTAAATAATACAAATATATATACTATATAATATATATATATATATACTATATATATATATATATATATAATATACTAGATACTATATATATATATCTATATATATATATATATACTATATATTTATGCACAGATATCAAAGTGAGGTCCTGACATTACGCGCAACTTAGTGAGGACCGGTAGAAAACGTAGACATAATCGTTTCATCTCTTCATAGTGACCTTGACAAGTAAATAGCAATTAAAAAATGACCAGTATACACAAAAAAAAATTACGTGTATTTGTCCCGTATTGTTCAAGTATATTGCCACCCAAGTGAGGCCATTATACCCCAGCTATTAAAGCGAGACTGTATATTAATTTTTTGTTATGCGCACAAAGTGAGGACAACTTTACGTGTATATTTTCTTACAGCTCATCAAGTGAGGACCATACAGTGTTGTCGGTAAATATGAGATTAGTCGTTTCTACCGACGTTTTCCTGTTTCAGTCACTTGTAGTTATAAGAAGGATGTGGACGATTTGTTCTTGCTCGTACTGTTTGTTAATTTTATTTACAGGCAAAACACTTATTTGATTTCAGCTCCACTAAACTAACAAAAATAAAACTAACAAAATAAAGATAAACAAATTAATGAACTTTAATACCTACAAGGGTGTTTGGTAAAGAATGGGCCATAGCTTTACCTTAGATTCCTGTGAGCTCTAAATAGGTCGATTTAAGCTAACTTACCTTAGTAGAAAAAGCTGATAATAAACCTAAATACAAAGGTGTCAAAGTTAAACTTTTATTTTATTTATTTTTGAATATTTCCTGACAGGCATGGGACAAACAACACGAAATTTGGTAAGGTGGTGCTCTTATTGTATAATCTACTAAATTATGTGAAACAAACGTTTCTGGCTACTACCAGAGGCGTACGACAGAGAACATGGATGGTTGACCCCTTCCCCAAATTCTACGCCACTGGCGGAATTGCTATTTTAGTGCAATTCCTTTGATTCTCCAACACTTTTTATGTAAAAAAACATACTCTTCATTCGTAACGACAAAGCCATTAGTTTTCGAGATATTTAACGACAAAATAAGGGTGCCTTTTCATTTTTAAGTTCAAATATCTCGAAAACTCATGACTTTATCGTTACGAATGAAGAGTATATTATTTGCATATAAAGTATTAGAGAATCTAAAAATTATGCTAAAATAGCAGTTTTTTTCAGTGGCGTAGAATGTCAACCATTCACTTTCCCCCTGTCGTAGGGCCTCTGGTATTAACCACAAACGATTACTTAACATAATTTAGTAGGGTGTACAGTACCTACACTTTCTGTCAAGTACCATAAGGACATGTCAAATAGTTTTTAAAGTTTTAAATAAAGAATAAATTATTTAAAAAAATACTTTAAAATAATTTGACATCCATGTGATACTTGGCAGAAAGTGTAGGCACTGTACACCCTACTAAATTATGTTGAATAATCGTTTCTGGCTAATACCAGAGGCGTACGACAGGGGAAAGTGAATGGTTGACCCTTCCCAAATTCTACGCCACTGATGAAACTGCTATTTTAGCATAATTTTTAGATTCTGCAATACTTTCTCTGCAAATAATATACTTTTCATTCGTAACGGTAAAGTCATGAGTTTTCGAGATATTTGAAGTTAAAAATGAAAAGGCACACTTATTTTGGTTAATGTTTTATGCTCCTTCGTTTTACCTTCAAATATCTCAAAAACTAATGGATTTGTATAATAAAGTATTGGAGAATCAAAAAATTGCACTAAAATATCAATTCCGCGAGTGGCGTAGAATTTGGGAAGGGTCAACCATTCACGTTCTGCCGTCGGACGCCTCTGGTAGTAGCCAGAAACGTTCTTTTAAACATAATTTAGTAGATTGTACAATACCAGCACCATATACCAAATTTCGTGTTGTTGTCCCATACCTGTCAGGAAATATTCAAAAATAAATAAAATATAAAAGTTTAACTTTGACTTTCGGTGATTAACAACTTTTTTACCAAGGTAAGTTAGCCTAAATCGACCTATTCTAAGCTCAGGAATCTGAGGTTAAGTTATGGCCCATTCTTTACCAAACACCCTGTATATTCAATTAGATATAGATATGCACTAGTTTGATGTTAAATGTATAGTTATAAACCGCATTGTAATAGTGGTAGGGGAGCCCAAGCAGGGATTTTTGCAGTTACTCGAACGGGTCGAGCGAAACTTGGTACCCTGCAGATGTACCTCTACCGCATATTGGCTGTTAACACAGGGATGTTCGTTAAGAAGGATGTTCCGAAAAAATAAATCTATCCTTAAAAATACTCGAAATGTCAGATTAAGATAAGGTAAGTTCAGTACAAACAAAAGAGTGTATATTTCAAAAATCTGACGATTTGAGCGGGGCGTAAGGAAATGGATGAGTCAAAAACTTTCACAAAAAAAGCGAATATTTCGCGAAGTGAACATCAGATCGAAAAACTAAAGAATACGTCTTCACTATTTTTCAAAAATCTATCAAATTAACATGACCCCCCCACGGAAAGGGGTGGGGGGTAAATTTAAAATTTTAAATACAAACCCCGCGATATTTCGCAAAATGAACATCAGATCGAAAAACTGCAAAATACACTTTCAAAGTTTTATTGAAAAATCTATCGGATGGTATCAAACACGACCCCCAACGGAGGTGAGGTGGGGGGTTACTCTAAAATCTTAAATGGGACCCCCAAATTTGTATTGCAGATTTGGATTCTTTGCGTAAAAATAAGCAACTTTTATTCGAGACATTTTTTCGAATTATGGATAGATGGCGCTATAATCGGAAAAAACGATTACCTATTGGAAATGGAAAAGTAAATTAAAAAATGGAAACTAAAGTGGAAAATTTTTTTTGGTTTTAGGACCTAATAGTCACAACCCAATTAGTCCTCATAACGCTCGAGTGACTGCAAATTTAGCATACTTTGCTCCCCCCCTATAGATTGCAACATTGTCTATAGACATGAATGCAGTAACAATAAATAAATAAATCGGAGATCCACACCCCGGATTTGAACTCGAAACCTCTGGTTTACGAATCCGAGGTCTACTCACTAGGTTATCGCTCTTATACAACAATGTTTCCTGTAACGTGGTTATATACTATTAACAGTAACTTCTTATAATACATAGACTCAAGTTTCTGAATATTTTTAATTGGCTTATTACACCAATCTAGTATGTATTTAGACCACAAACTTCAATAATATCATATTTAAAATATATTTTAGACAATAAAATGTAGTTTACTGTAAACTTATGCGATATAAATTTTGACAATGTCAAGTAATTTTATTTAGGTAGGTACCTAATAAACGTCAAAATCCTAGCTACCTATTGGTAGGGGAGCCCAAGCGGACAGCGGAGATTTTTGCAGTAACTTGAGCGCGTCAGATTATCACATGGGGAGATACCTGGTACCCTGTAGATGTATCTCTACCACACATTGGCTCTAAACACAGCGGTGTTCGTTAAGGGGGGCCGAAAAAAAAATGTATCCTTAGAAAAACTCGAAATCATCAGATTACGATAAGGTAAGTTAACTACATGCAAAACAGTTTATATTTCAAAAATCTGACGATTTGGGCGGGGCGTAAGGAAATGGGTGAGTCACAAAGTTTCACAAGAAAAAAGCGAATATTTCGCTTGAATATTTGTCATAAATCTATCTAATGATACCAAACACGACTCCCCACGGAGAGGGGTGGGGGTAAAATTTAAATTTTTAATACGAAAAAGCTTAAAAATACACTTATTCAATATGTTTGAAAAATCTATAGAATGGCACCAAACACGACCCCAACGGAGATTGGGTTGGAGGGTTACTTAAAATTTTAAATAGGAGCCCCCATTTTTTATTGCAGATTCGGATTCCTTACGTACAATAAGTAACTTTTATTTGAAACAATAATTCTCCACTAAAACGGAAAACTACTTAATTTTTTTTGGTTTTAGAACCTACTCTTCACAACCCAATAGGTCCCCTAAGCGCTCGAGTGACTGCACATTTAGCATTCTTTCCTCCACTACTATATTATATGTAGTTTCATTTTTTAACTAGTGAAAAAAAGTAATACAATAAACTCGCTCTTAACGGACACCTCTCTTCGCCGGACAACTCCTCTGTACGGACGATTTTTAAAACAAAAATCATTCGACAATATGCGAACCTGTACTTTTTAACTCCTTTCAACGGACACTCTCAACAACGGACGCGGACAATAAATAATGGTACAAATGCGGACAGTAAAAAAATTTTTATTCAAATATTTTACATTATATTATGTTATAGAACTATGTACCTAGATTTACTATTTCAAATCAATACAGATGTCCATGATGAGTGATATTTGATATTACAAATGTTTAGGTTATCGGCACCAAGTAATAAAAGTTTGATGTTTCCGCTTCACATTAACAAACTGTACTGTATTAAGCAAAGCAAGTGAAATAATAAATATTACTAATGTCCTGTGTCAGCCGATGAAAAGAATGCCGATATGTACCAGGAACATTAAATTTTATAATAACGTTGTGTTTTGTCTAGAATACAATTTTAACGGAAATAGCAGATGAAGCATATTCAAAAATTCAAGTTAATTTTTGTTATTTTCCGATTAAGTTTCGCAATAGATTTTATCTGAACATCGAGCTATATAAAATTAAAGTAACTGAAATAATTTTAGTTTTAAAGGTTTTGCAACGTAAATAACATGGCGTCCACCAAAACCACCCTTTCTTTTAACTTGGTAAATAGACTGATATCTGTCAAAATATTCACGGGTTTTCGGATTAACGCCGAAATCATTCTACCGAGAATAAATTTTGTTAGAAACCTGGTTATAGGGGAAATAAAGAATCTTATTATTATTATAAATATATCTGATTTAGTGCCTATTTTATTGCTAAATATGCCTAATTTAAAGCATCCCTCACACAATACCGATCTCACTCCCCTGGATTCACAAAAATTGAAAATATGTAATTTAGTTTTAAGAGCAATACACACATGCGTCTTTCGTTGTTAATTTCTTGAAATACATAGTTGCTGTGTCTTTTATGAATGCACCTCCTTCCAAACCTATTGTAGCTTAAGTATAAAGCTAAAATATTTTTTGTTTTATTTTGGAAAAGAGTGAAGCAGTAAATTGAATTATTTTCCTTTTATGGACTGCAACGATGAGTAATAAAGACCATATTATATATTATTTTATTTGGGAAAAGTTCACAATTTAAATTTAAATAAATAAGGAATAAATTAAATTAATTTGACGTTTCAACTTCCATTTCACTTGTTTAATATTGCAACGATTTTTTTATTCGGGGAAAATGCCAAATGTTTTATTTTTCCAGCAATGTTTATTAAGCAAGTAGTTAGCAGCAGATACTTCAAATTCTAAACTGAATGCAGTACAGAGTACAGTTCTTTAAATTATTTATTAAATTATGCAAGAGATTAATTAATTGCAGATATGCGTCGTTCGGTTGTGTGTCTCGAGATGGAGAATTGCGAAACAACTTTATGCAATGCATTATTTGGATCCAAAAGTATGTATTTACCTACATCTTTCAAGTTTTTTTAATCAACTCTACTCTCCACACTCCGGACGGGTGATTTTTACGAACAATATTCCAGGAAATAAACAAAACTGGCGTCAAAATTGAATGTAGTTTATTTAAATTTGATTTTAGAGAAGCAAGTTTATTTGGAATTTGGTGGACAGAGGTGTAACCAGGATGATCCTCGGGGGGGGGGGGGTTACAACTACTTGATGGTTTCTGGGGGGTATGGAATAGTAATTGTGTTAAGCGTATACAGCTCAAAGTACATCCAAATGGGGGGTTATTATAACCCCAAACCCCCCTGGTTACGCCTATGTTGGTGGATACTGACTTTTAGAAAACTGAGGAAGATTGATTTCATAATATCGACGTAAATTGCTAACTTTATAATTTTTGACCATAGGATTACAAATAACATAATGATTTTCCGTTATTGTCAATAAACATGAAATTCTTTTCCCACTCATTATTAGAATTTGTATTTCCTTGCTCGTATTTCCTTTTGTAATTCTGATCTCTGTCGTCTTATTTTTAAGAAAACTGAAAATAAATTAAGTAAAAAATTTAGAAATTACAAAGTGTCATATTTCCTTATACAAGAAAAAAATAGTAAAATATATAACTTCTTCATCCATTTGCCTATTCGTCAAATAGTTCATCGATTAAAATTTATTTGAACTATTTAGAATGGGAAATAAGCCACAATATTATTAAAAAATGATTTTTATTAACGTTTCGACGCCCAAATCGGGTGCCGTTGTCAAAATACAAAATACTATATAGTATATAGTATTTTGTATTTTGACAACGGCACCCGATTTGGGCGTCGAAACGTTAATAAAAATCATTTTTTTAATAATATTGTGGCTTATTTCCCATTCTAAATAGTTAAAATTGTAAAAATGCCACAAGAAAATAGCTTCAGAACAACATTAAAAAATTTATTTGATAAAAATTAATGAAACATAAAATATGAAACAAATCATTTATAGCTTTCCAAAGTTGCCAAAAATTCAAGATTACAATATCATTGTTTTTTAAACAATGTTATTTCTAACAAGTGTGATAAATCAATCTATACTGATAAGTGACTTTCATTCATACCGCGCCGCCCACTGTTTATTGCAGTTTTTGATGACTGAGGCAGTTCGTTCGAGACGAAAAAATGTATCTTACTACACACAACCTTGGCTTGATTCGTATTTCTTGTCAGCAATTTTAAACACATTTTCTACGCAATATCTAATATTTTTTTAAAATAATATAAATATAGCACAAAACTGAAAAGGAACTTGATAGTACATAAATATATATCGAGAGGCACAAAGAATCCTAAGAGCCGCTTTAAAGAACCTAAGTAAAATGTCAAATTAATATGCAGAATCCAAGTTTTATACGATTTATGCATCTGCTTTTGCAAATAAAAGTTTACCCGTGTAATCTGCATCTATCTAAGTTCCAAGGAGCTCTCAAGAAAACTAAATACATAATACTAAAGTAAAAATTGGTAATTATAATTTATGATGACATTCTACTACGCTTTTTAAAATCTATTATTTCGTTGTATTTGACGTTCAGCTCATACATGCTTCGGTAATACAGAGTGAAATTGCAAAATACGGAACTAAACTTACGTCAAAAATAATGATGCTCAAAAAGCTTAAACAAATATCTAACAATGTCAACTATGATAATAATATATAGGTACTGGATGTTATTATATTTTAGAAGACAAATTCTCATAAAAGCAGCAGATACCTATTCCAGAACTATCTCCAACGATGAAAATAAGGTGAAGAAATATCTAACTGGATTTATTTGTTATACTATGATAAAGTAAAATGTTCTTTATGTAAAGAAGTGTGTACATATTTGTATCAGGTGAGGATGGGGTAGTTTTTAAAGGTTGGTCAATTTAGCAATTACTTACAATAAAATATGTCGCCAATATGGGCTCTGTACCTCTTTTCCTAGCCGAGATATAGGATGGGTGTTGCTAGCTTTACCGTACAGTCAGCGGCACCCACTGTTTCTCGGAAAGGGTTACAGCAATATTTTTGTCTTTCCGTAACAAATTAGCAATAAATTAAAAATTAATTCCTTGGAGTTGAATTTTAGAGTTTCATCATTTTTTCGGGGGTGAGTTTTACGCTTGGGGATGATGGGGTAGTTTTTCTGAATTGGTTGATATACCAATCAAGAGCAATTGATTAGCAATAAAATATGCCGCTAAAATGGTCCCTCTTCTCCTTTTCATTGCCGAGATATAGGTTGGGTGCTGCTAGCTTTACCGTAAAGCTAGCAGCACCGGAAATGGCTACAGCAATAAATTTTTTCTTTCCGTAATAAATTAGCAATTAATTCCTTGGGGTTGAATTTTCGATTTTCATCATCTTTCCGGGGGTGAGTTTTACGTTAGGGGATGATAGGGTAGTTTTTGGGAATTGGTTAATATACCAATCAAGAGCAATTAATTAGCAATAAAATATGCCGTTAAAATGGGCCCTCTACTCCTTTTCATTGCCGAGATATAGGTTGGGTGCTGTTAGCTTTACCGTAAAGATAGCAGCAACCACTGTTTCTCGGAAACGGCTACAGCAATAAATTTTTTCTTTTCGTAATAAATTAGCAACAAATTAGTAATTAATTCCATGCTAATGAATTTTCGGATTTCCTTATTTTTTCGGGGGTGGGTTTTGCGCTAAGGGATGATGGGGTAGTTTTTCGGGATTGGTTAATATACCAATCTAGAGCAATTAATTAGCAATAAAATATGCCGTTAAAATGGGCCCTCTATTCCTTTTCATTGCCGAGATATAGGTTGGGTCCTGCTAGCTTTACCGTAAAGCTAGCAGCACCCACTGTTTCTCGGAAACGGCTACAGAAATAAATTTTTTCTTTCCGTAATAAATTAGCAATAAATTAGTAATTAATTCCCTGCTATTCAATTTTCGGATTTCCTCATTTTTTCGGGGGTGAGTTTTGCGCTAAGGGATGATGGGGTAGTTTTTCGGGATTGGTTAATATACCAATCAAGAGCAATTAATTAGCAATAAAATATGCCGTTAAAATGGGCCCTCTACTCCTTTTCATTGCCGAGATATAGGTTGGGTGCTGCTAGCTTTACCGTAAAGCTAGCAGCACCCACTGTTTCTCGGAAACGGCTACAGCAATAAATTTTTTCTTTGCGTAATAAATTAGCAATAAATTAGCAATAAAATATAGTCTTAGTCTGAATTCGGCCTTATAAAGTGGTGCTGCTGACTTTACAGACATAAAAATTAGTCCGATATTTAATTTTAAATATATCATTCAAAGAAACTTTTTGTTTATTATAAGGGACTTTCTGCCCTCGGCAATAATGTAGACTTTTATTCTGCGTTTAAATTTTTAAAAAATACCTATTAATATTCTCAGGATTCGAAAAAAATAAATGCGTTTAAAAAGAGTTCGACCGAAATTTTGGGCATAAGCTCTCAAAAAGGATTAAAGTAGGTATTATACATTTTTGTACTGTTTGAATTTATTACGCGACGATCCACTGTTTTAAAGATTGGCTGAACGATGTTGCCAGTTGTATGGTCCTCACTATGTGTATCGTAAGTTATTCAACAGGGCATAGAATATACATGGTTAGAAAATATACGCCAAAGTCAGCGCCTCTATGCGGAAAATGTCTGAACTAAAAATTGATGTGGACCATACAAAATGAGGTCCAACTTTTTTTTGTAAAAAAACAGTGTTTGCTATCAGTACATGCCTAAGAAAAAGTCTTACATTGATTGACAAAGTGAGGTCCGTATACTGGACCTCACTTTGTATAGGACCTCACTTCAACCGCAGTTTCTTTTGATATGTGGCTCACTTCATACGCTGGGAGTAAATATATATATATATATATATATATATGTTCGGAAAGATTTCCGCGGTCAGGTAAATGAAAATTACTAAGTTCTCGGGAAGAACCGCGTTGAGAATTTATAACTCGACGTTTCGGCACCCTTTTTGGAGCCATTATCAAGAGGGGTATGGTTCCGTTCGAGTTCGGGGTCTCAATCTGCCTACTCCCCTCACTCGTGACGTACCAGTAGTGTCTTGTTCTCTAGGAGAACGGTCAAGCGGCACTGGGCAACATGGCGACCGCTGCTTCGGCGAATCCCCACGTCAGTCGATCCCACTCAGGCCTCTCCCGCGCATACAGTTCCCGCGCGCACTGAGAGTATAAAAGGAGCTACACAGGCGAAGACAGGTCGTCACTCGACACTGAGGAGTAGGCAGATTGAGACCTCAGTGCCGCTTGACCGTTCTCCTAGAGAACAAGACACTACTGGTACGTCACGAGTGAGGGGAGTAGGCAGATTGAGACCCCGAACTCGAACGGAACCATACCCCTCTTGATAATGGCTCCAAAAAGGGTGCCGAAACGTCGAGTTATAAATTCTCAACGCGGTTCTTCCCGAGAACTTAGTAATTTTCATATATATATATATATATATATATATATATATATATATATATATATATATATATATATATATATATATATATATATATATAAAAGGCTAAGTTTTTCAACCTAATAAAAATATTTGTAAATTAAATATTTTTAAAAGATTTTTAATTGAAAAACTTTATTGGCCCATTTCCTGGTGACAACCTCCAAGGCTTCTACAATATGCAAGCCAAATGGATGCTGCAGTGAAGACTAAAGGGAAGGAATTCTACCCTATGCAATTCACAACCCCCGTCTGCAGCGTGGTAAAGCTCCAACGGAAAATGGACCTAGTTACTCTATAGGAGTAATACTAATATAAAAATAAAAATGTATACCATTTTTATTCATTCAGTTGCGGTGCGAAACCAAAACTGTCTTAATTTTTACTCAGATCAGAGAGTGCAGCCAGCACTCTTATCGACGATTTCACCTCTTCTTAGAGGTTCATCAGAGACTGCATAGGCTGCTTTTCAAGAGAATAATAGGCTGCTTTCTCTTGAAAGCAGCCTATGCAGTCTCTGATGAACCTCTAACAAGAGGTGAAATCGTCGATAAGAGTGCTGGCTGCACTCTCTGATCTGAGTAAAAATTAAGACAGTTTTGGTTTCGCACCGCAACTGAATGAATAAAAATGGTATACATTTTTATTTTTATATTTATATATATATATATATATATATATATATATATATATATATATATATATATATATATATATATATATATATATATATATATATATATTTATATATTTTATACGAAGAATCAATTTCTGTTATATTTAGTTATTAAATTTTTTCCAAATTACATTATAAAAAGTTGTTGGTATTAATAATTAAAAAGATATGTTTTTTTTTCTTTAAACTTATAGATACTTAATATTAGTTTGAGAATCGGCAAAAATCGTTGCTTCAACCTATATTTGTAATATTTATGTAGATATTAAGTCGTCATGTTGTTTACTTACTAAATATTTGTATGTTATATACAAATATACATGAAGATAACATTCACTGAATCAAAAAAGTATGTAAATATAATAAAAAAAACATTGAGTCAAAAAGCGGGAGCATTAATTTTCGTTCAAAGATCAGTATCATTGGTTCAATAACTAATGCTCAAAAACAATAACTTCTATAAATAATTAGTACCTTCATTTAATGTACTTTCTAGTTAAGAATTAATGTACCGATACATTGATTCAATGTACCGATCCATTGATTCAATGTACCGATGCATTGATTCAATGTACCGACACATTGATTCAATGTACCGATATATTGATTCTTAACTAGAAAGAACATTGAATAAACGTACTAATTCATAAAAATTATTGTTTTTGCGCATTATTTAATGTATCTACTTACATTGGGCTAATGATACTGATCTTTGGACGAAAAATAATGCTCCCCGTTTTTGAATCACTGTTTTTTTTTTCATTATATTTACGTACTTTTTTGGTTCAGTGGAAGGTTCAGGGGAGGAGCACTTATAACGCGAATATGTAGCCTGCTGATGATAATCAGGGAGCGAGAGGAAATGCCGAAAGTATGTAGAGCCAATAGTATGTCCCATTCATAAGCAGGGAGACAAGGCAGTGTGTGAAAACTACAACAGTGGTATCACTCTCCTAAACGTAACATATAAGGTACTCGCCATTCTTATAAGAAGCAGACTGGAAAGACATTTAAACGACGTGACCCGTCAAAATAGCCCGGTCAAAACAGCCCCGTCAAAAAAGCCCCGTCAAAATAGCCCGAACAAAAAATAGCCCGCAAACAAAATAGCCCCGACAAAATAGATCGCACACAAAATAGCCCCGGTCAAAACAGCCCCGGCTAAAACAGCCTCTTATAAACAATTACATAATTATTTATACAAGGTGTCCGAAAACTTTTTATTAATTTAAATTATTTGACAAAAAGGAAGAATGTATCCAATTTATTTAATTTAAAATGCATTTTACTGTTGCCCGAAAACAGAAAAAAAATGTTTATATCATAAATTAACATTGATTTTCGCTTAACTTAAATGTTCAAACTTCCAAGAGGCAGGAAAGACAGGAATCGAGTTCTCTGAAAAGACAATTTTTATTTAATGTGGTTAAGATAAACATCTGAATAGAGAATAATTACCATTTCCGAAAAAATGTATTTAAGGAAATATTTCATGATGAATTCTGAAGGGAGCTTTTTTTCGAGGCTATTTTGTCGGGGCTATTTTGTCGGCGAGCTATTATTCCGCGGCATTTTGTGTGCAGGTTATTTTGTCGGAGCTATTTTGTGTGCGGGATATTATGTCGGGGCTATTTTGACGGGGCTATTTTGACGGGGTACCCTTAAACGAGCATGTTGGCGAATACCAGGGAGGATTCAAAAAGGGCAGATCCACCGTAGATCAAATATTCGTGTTGAAAATGATCAGAAGCAGTACGTACGAGCAACAGTTAAAGCTAAACATCCTCTTTATAGATTTCAAACAAGCTTACGATTCTGTGATAAGAAGGCATCTGTACCAGGCCCTAAGAGTACTTGGAATTATTCCGAAAAAGTTTATCAGACTAGTAAAAATGACCTTAATGATGACCGATAATAGAGCAAGGATAGAAGGGAACTTTAATGTACAAGCCTGGGTTGACATAATATCTAATTAATACAACAGTAATTTGGAATTACTACCCATTTATTAAACGTAGGTACATATTACGTAAATATAACTAATTACATGTAAACAACCCTTCATGAGGACGACATGCTCCTATGAAAG
The DNA here is from genome assembly GCF_917563875.1 of Diabrotica virgifera virgifera. NCBI lineage: Eukaryota > Metazoa > Arthropoda > Insecta > Coleoptera > Chrysomelidae > Diabrotica > Diabrotica virgifera. The sequence continues at coordinate 150,026,591 of NC_065444.1, forward strand.
TAGTTCGCGCATGCTTGTAAATAATTCTTCGTTGCGCGCGCCCGACGCAGTTGATAGTCCGAGAGCTGGATACATTACACTCCTTCCTCCTAGATGAATTTACTCATCATAGTCCTCCAAATACTTTGGAGGTTTTCTTATTCGAGCGGGTGGCTTCTTGACTTCAGAGACCTGCTCTCCAAGTTCTGGTTCTGGATCTACCAAATCGTTAGAATGCGGGAAAAGCTGTTGCGGAGTTTCGCGTATTCCCGTTTCCATCGAGGTTGACGGTGTAACTTCGTCTGTGGTTTCCTGGTCACATACACGAGTTCTTATTTGGTCAGAATGACGACGTAAAATTTTACCATCAGGTGTTTGAACTTTGTAGCTTAATGGCCCGGTGGTTTCAATTATTTTGGAAGGAAGCCACTTTTGACCAGGACTAAATGACCTTGCAAATACAGTCTCGTTTTCGTGAAAAACTCTGGGCCCTGCTTCCTTAGGATATTTGATCTCTTGTTTGGATAGCATCTCTTTCCTAAAATCAGGCTGTAGACGATCAAAAAGTGAGCCTAACTTCCGCCCCATTAATATTTCGGATGGGCATCTCCCTGTCGCACAATGGGGTGTAATGTGCTGAGTAAGGAGATATCTGTGCAGTGCTACTTGTATGTTGGTTTGTTCATTGCTATCTGTCATTTTCTTAAGTGCATTTTTTACATTTTGTACCATGCGCTCCGCTTGCCCATTACTACTTGGATGGTACGGTGCAACCAATGCTTGTCTAATAAGGTTTTTCTTTAAAAAAATCTTGGAACTCAGCTGACGTAAAACTAGTTCCGTTATCCGATACGACAACATCTGGGATGCCATGAGTGGCAAATAAACCGCGTACAATGTCTATAGTCACAGCACTAGAGGTATTTGGAACGATTTTTACCTCCAACCACTTTGAATATGAGTCTATGATTATCAGAAACATTTTCCCTTTAAATGGACCGGCAAAATCGAGGTGTATCCTTGTCCATGGAGCTCTGGCCCACTCCCACGGATGGATTGGAGCCTTTTTTGGCATATTTCTAGACTCCTGGCACTCACTGCATGTATTTACTAGGTGTTCAATTTGCTTGTCGAGATTTGGCCACCAAACATATGAGCGTGCCAGTGACTTCATTTTTACGATTCCAGGGTGTGCTGAGTGTAGCAAGTTCAGTATTGTTTTCCTCCCTCCAAGTGGAACTATTACCCTCGTACCCCATAACAGGCAGTCTTGATAACAGCTAATTTCGTGTTTACGTTGTAGATAAGGAGTATATTCGTCTGAAAATTTAATTTTCTCCTCAGGCCAGCCTTTCCATGCCCACTGCAAAACTTTAGATAACACTGGGTCTTTCTTAGTTTCATTAGCGATGTCTTTGGCACAGATTAGTTTTTCTGGGATGTTCTCGAGCATCAAAACGTCATCTGAGTTTGGCGGTTCTGGCGCATTTACCTTTTGTGGCAACCTGCTAAGAGCATCTGCATTCTGAATTTTTGCACCAGGTATGTAGCATAATTCGTAATCATACGCAGATAACATAAGGGCCCATCTAAGCATTCTGGGTGACAGTATCTCTGGGACACCTTTTTTTGGATTAAAAATACCCAGCAATGGTTTATGGTCCGTTTTTATGCTTATTCTCCTGCCATATACATATTCATGGAATTTTTTAACGCCCGATATTATGGCCAGTGCTTCTTTGTCGATTTGGGCGAAGTTTCGTTCCGCAGACGATAGAGTACGACTATGGTACGCCACTGGATATTCGCGTCCCTCATCATCGCGCTGGCTAAGCACACAACCTACCCCGTAAGGGCTAGCATCACACGTCAAAAATAAATCCTTCCATTCACTGTAATGTCCCAACACCGGTTCTTTTGCCAAAATGTCTTTTAATAATTCAAAAGCTTTTTGTTCTTTGAAACGCCACTGCCAAGGAACGTCCTTTCGGAGCAGTGCATGTAACGGATTTGCAATAGTTGCCTTGTCTTTTAGGAAAGCATGATAAAAATTTAAAAGTCCAAGAAAAGCTTGTAATTCGGTTTTATTAGTCGGAGCAGGCGCATTGGTGATGGCCGCGATTTTGTCTTTAGTGGGACGTAAACCGTCTTCACTAATTTGAAACCCGAGAAACTCTATTGTCTTTGTTCGAAAAACACACTTTTCCTTACGTAAATGCAGCCCGTCTTCCTGGAAACGCGATAATACTGCGCGCACTTTTGAGTCTAAATCTATTTCTGAGGTACCTACTATTAAAATGTCATCGTAATACGGTAGTACACCCGAAATACCCGTTAATCTAGTGTCTATGAATTTTTGAAAAATTTGTGGAGCCACGGATATACCGAACTGTAAACGATTGCATTTAAAAGCTCCCTTATGCGTAATAATTGTCTGTGCCTCCGCAGCTTCGCGGTTGACACTTAACTGCAGATAAGCTTGCGCCATGTCCAGTTTTGCAAACACTTTACCGCCCGCGAGAGTGGATAAAATGTTCTGTACCGCTGGCACTGAATAAGGTTCTGGATTTAGCGCTAAGTTCAATGTAGATCTGTAATCGCCGCAGATCCGAACCTCTCCGTTTTCTTTGCAAACGGTCACAATTGGGGTGCACCATTTTGGGTGTGTAATCGACTCTAAAACACCCTGCGCTATAAGCCTGTCCAATTCAGCTTCAATCTTGTCCTTTAGTGCAAAGGGAACCTTACGTGCTTTTAGCATAATTGGCCTTACATTTTTGTCTAACGAAAAACTTACTGGGGGACCCCGGTAAGATCCCAAATCCGTATTAAATACATCTGGGTATTCTTCTGGATAATTAATAATGGAATAAATCTGACTTACCCCTGCTATGGTTAATCCTAACCTCTCAAACCAGTTTCTACCCAGAAGACTGGCGCGGTTTCCTTCCGTGACTATAAGGGGAAACTTGGCTGATCGTTGACCCCTTTTCACATTCACTAGACACTCACCCAGTATGGGTATCACTGTATTTTGATAATCGCGTAGAATAACACTGGATTGATTTAATTTAGGTCGATTTTCACTAAATATTTTATGGTAGGTCGATTTGCTAATCACTGAGAAACTTGCGCCCGAATCAACCTCCATATTCACATTTTGGTCATTGAGTAGCACGTCTACTAAATATTTACCGGTAATGCTATCAGACGTCACGTTAAATAACGAAAAATTATAGTCGCTACTTTGATAACAAACACTTTGAGTATTTGATGTCGATTCCTCGGTAGTCTGATGCACTTTGCGTCTTTGATTTTGGTCTTTCTTCTTACCAAAACAAGCTATTTCAATGTGTCCAATTTTCCTGCAAAATGTACAGGTAGATTTAATGTGTTCACAATGTTCAGGAGAATGTTCCTTTTCGCACCGAAAACACTTTTTCCGTTCGCGATCAGCTGATTTTTGTTTTGATTGTCCTGGCTGATTTCTACGAAAACTTACTGCGTTCACCTCTGTGTTCAACTCACTCTCCCGTAACACCTGCAAACTTTGAACAGCCACTTCGTGTGCCAGGCACATGTCTTGCGCGTCTTTAAGTTTTAACTTTTCTGTGGCGAGCAACTTTTGCTGTAAGGTCTCATCAAGAATCCCACAGACTAATCTATCTCGTAGCATTGTGTCCAGGGCAGTTCCGAAACCACATGGCTCTGCCAATTTTCGCAATTCTTTTAGATACACAGAAATTGTTTCACCAGTTTGCTGATTTCGTCTATAAAACTTGAATCTGCAGACAATTTCAGACGTTTTTGGCGCAAAATGTTTTTTCAACTCTGCAGTGATCTCTTCGTAGCTCGAATCACTAACTTTTGCTGGTGCAACCAAAGACCTTATAATTTCATAAGTATTTGCTCCACACAGACTCAGAAATGTGGCTCTTTGCTTCTCTGGATCGGTAATATTATTGGCCGTGAAGAAAAAATCCATACGTTCGACGTAGGAGTCCCAATTTTTTGGCTCATTAGTATTGAAATTTTCTATGCTTCCGTAAGCTGCCATGTTTACTAACCTTGTCTTATTATATCTCCGGGATGAACAAAGCACTTAAATTCCATTTATCCTCGCCGCCAGTTTAATGTACAAGCCTGGGTTAACATAATATCTAATTAATACAACAGTAATTTGGAATTACTACCCATTTATTAAACGTAGGTACATATTACGTAAATATAACTAATTACATGTAAACAACCCTTCATGAGGACGACATGCTCCTATGAAAGTAGTTCGCGCATGCTTGTAAATAATTCTTCGTTGCGCGCGCCCGACGCAGTTGATAGTCCGAGAGCTCGATACATTACAGGAACCTAACAGGAAAATTTTAAGTTAAAAGGGGATTAAAGCGGGAAGATCCGCTGTCCACAGTACTCTTCAATTACTTGTTGGAGACAATAATCACGTAGAGTGGAATACGAACGAAAGGTATGATCTATGATAACAGAAGCCAGGTTCTGGCCTTTGCGGACGATGTAGTGCTAATAGCAAGAACTAAAAGGAAACTGCTGAGTATTTTGTAACGGTCACGTTACGAAAGTAGCTCTTTAATAATTATTATTATTATTTTCCCTCGGTCTCTCATTTAAATTCTCGTATAGGACCACTGAGGTGACGTCATACCTCGGTGATGGAACGTACTCCCCCTATCGAGAATTATTCGGGTTCTGAGAGAATTTGACGTTTACCTTGGCGGAGAAACGCCTCTCGTTCTTTACTTGACTGTTGGCTGTTGTGTCGAATAGAGGTACCATATAGAATGGCGGATGATTTCATCCAACTTATTTTATAACATCAAGCAATTTAAAGTAAAGTAAAAAGTTACCAGCAAGGGTTGTCGAGTTAGGGAGACATGTGTGTGACAACTCCTGTTGGAGCCTAATAGGAATCATTCGGTGAGATTTATTTTTTTGTAATAATTTTTAATTAGCCATTGTCATGTGTTTTTTTGTTGTGGAATATTTAAAATATTAGTCCCATTGTTAAACTTTCTTAGTCAATCTATTAAGGGAAGGATGTAGATTATTTCGATCTTTATATTATCTTTATATCGATCTTTTATATTAATGTGGTTTTTGGTTTTACATAACCAAACATTTTTGAAGTCCTCAAATTAATATTGAAAATAATTACCATTTCTCTGTAGGTTTTAAATTATTCAACATCCAATATTTTATAAATTCAATATATTCTTACAGATATTTCCTCAAATAAATCATTTCAATGTCATTTGTCCATGTATTCACACTCAAAACAGTTCAAGGTTACCTGAGATTGGTTTTTGTTCCAGTTTTAATGGTCGGTTTTTCTATACTATTGCTTCTAAAAAGTTCCTCAATTATTTCTTCTTCCCTTTACTTTTTGCTCATGTTTAAAATGAGAAATAAAACTGGGAATGTTTTTTAGCCATTTGGGAGAAACCCTACCATGAAGTCATAGACCTTATTTGACCACCTAGAGAAACCATTACAGCCACAGTCAAGTCATCATGGGAGTATGTCTATTTGGGAGCAAGCTATGGGAGCGTTCCAGCTCAGTTTTCGTCTTGGCACCTGGGCCTACAGGAGTCATGGGTCGCACCGTGCATCATTTTCTAGGATGCAACCGCAACCTTTTTAGGAATCATTGGGATTCGTTTGGAAACAATTAGTGTGTTTTAGTAACTATTGTTTTTTTTTACATTTCAGACTCTCGGTTTAATGCGCTATGTTAATTAATTTTTTTTCCAGATTTAGTTTACCTCTGGTTTTTTTTTTATTAATATGACATATTTGTATATTAGATTATTTGGTTCCCAAACTTTGTATCTACGGTAACTTCTTGTGCACAGGAATAAGCCTAGAGAAAATTAGGTTTTTAATACTTTATTATTGCTTTGATATTGGTTTATGTAATCCGGGTAAATTTATTTTTTTATATTACTAGCTTGTTTCCCAAATATTTTATTTAGGTCATCGTAGGTATTTATCTCAACTTCATTTCTATTTCATTCCTTGTAAATTTAACTTGCTTCCTTCATTATTGTATTTTCCCTTAGTGAGGCTTGGGCCTATTTATTTATATTACTTTTAATATTCATCGGTTTCATTTGGTTGTACGTAGCAGGCGTACGATAACCATTTGGTAGAAGACTTATGTAATTTTGTACCCTATATGTAAGTAAGAGGTATATCTTTTGTACATACATATAGCAGGACTGTTGTTATATGATATATCAGGTTTAACTTAACTTCTGTATAACTTATGTCATTTTAGAGTCACATGATATACACTTTGTGTAACTCAGAGATTGTCAAAAATCTAGTAGTTATTTTTAATAAATATTTATTTATTTTGTATATCAATTATTTTATTACTCCTTTATGTTCATTATTACAGATTTAATATACTTACTTAATATTTGACAGCAGTGTAAGATACCTGGGAAAATGATCGAAGATCATTTTCATGGCGCCCATGATTTGTTAGTTTTATTTAGTTTGTTCGTCTTTAGCAATTATTCATCTTCATTCATTTTCAGTACATTATTCTTATTTTATTATTTCATCTTTTAGTCATCATTACTATCTATATAGAGCTACTGTTCTTCGACAGGCATGCAAACGAGCCGTATCCATCCTTGAGTGTCAAGTTGCTCTCTTGCATCTATAGCTAGCCAACTCTATTCAGTTTTCCTCTGTCTCTTCCCACTTTACTTCTATCCCTTCTAATCCCCCTTTCTTCAGTACTACTGCACTTTAGTAGTATTTTTCCTATTGCGGCTTCTCAACGTAGAAGCCACTTCACCCCTTTTACTACTTTTTTCCTTACTTCTGTTGGAGTATATCTTGCTTTTTACTTTCACTCCAACAGAAGTTTTCTTCTTTTTGTTACACTGGCGCCCAACGCGCCTGGGATTGTAACGGTCACGTTACGAAAGTAGCTCTTTAATAATTATTATTATTATTTTCCCTCGGTATCTCATTTAAATTCTCGTATAGGACCACTGAGGTGACGTCATACCTCGGTGATGGAACGTACTCCCCCTATCGAGAATTATTCGGGTTCTGAGAGAATTTGACGTTTACCTTGGCGGAGAAACGCCTCTCGTTCTTTACTTGACTGTTGGCTGTTGTGTCGAATAGAGGTACCATATAGAATGGCGGATGATTTCATCCAACTTATTTTATAACATCAAGCAATTTAAAGTAAAGTAAAAAGTTACCAGCAAGGGTTGTCGAGTTAGGGAGACATGTGTGTGACAACTCCTGTTGGAGCCTAATAGGAATCATTCGGTGAGATTTATTTTTTTGTAATAATTTTTAATTAGCCATTGTCATGTGTTTTTTTGTTGTGGAATATTTAAAATATTAGTCCCATTGTTAAACTTTCTTAGTCAATCTATTAAGGGAAGGATGTAGATTATTTCGATCTTTATATTATCTTTATATCGATCTTTTATATTAATGTGGTTTTTGGTTTTACATAACCAAACATTTTTGAAGTCCTCAAATTAATATTGAAAATAATTACCATTTCTCTGTAGGTTTTAAATTATTCAACATCCAATATTTTATAAATTCAATATATTCTTACAGATATTTCCTCAAATAAATCATTTCAATGTCATTTGTCCATGTATTCACACTCAAAACAGTTCAAGGTTACCTGAGATTGGTTTTTGTTCCAGTTTTAATGGTCGGTTTTTCTATACTATTGCTTCTAAAAAGTTCCTCAATTATTTCTTCTTCCCTTTACTTTTTGCTCATGTTTAAAATGAGAAATAAAACTGGGAATGTTTTTTAGCCATTTGGGAGAAACCCTACCATGAAGTCATAGACCTTATTTGACCACCTAGAGAAACCATTACAGCCACAGTCAAGTCATCATGGGAGTATGTCTATTTGGGAGCAAGCTATGGGAGCGTTCCAGCTCAGTTTTCGTCTTGGCACCTGGGCCTACAGGAGTCATGGGTCGCACCGTGCATCATTTTCTAGGATGCAACCGCAACCTTTTTAGGAATCATTGGGATTCGTTTGGAAACAATTAGTGTGTTTTAGTAACTATTGTTTTTTTTTTACATTTCAGACTCTCGGTTTAATGCGCTATGTTAATTAATTTTTTTTCCAGATTTAGTTTACCTCTGGTTTTTTTTTTATTAATATGACATATTTGTATATTAGATTATTTGGTTCCCAAACTTTGTATCTACGGTAACTTCTTGTGCACAGGAATAAGCCTAGAGAAAATTAGGTTTTTAATACTTTATTATTGCTTTGATATTGGTTTATGTAATCCGGGTAAATTTATTTTTTTATATTACTAGCTTGTTTCCCAAATATTTTATTTAGGTCATCGTAGGTATTTATCTCAACTTCATTTCTATTTCATTCCTTGTAAATTTAACTTGCTTCCTTCATTATTGTATTTTCCCTTAGTGAGGCTTGGGCCTATTTATTTATATTACTTTTAATATTCATCGGTTTCATTTGGTTGTACGTAGCAGGCGTACGATAACCATTTGGTAGAAGACTTATGTAATTTTGTACCCTATATGTAAGTAAGAGGTATATCTTTTGTACATACATATAGCAGGACTGTTGTTATATGATATATCAGGTTTAACTTAACTTCTGTATAACTTATGTCATTTTAGAGTCACATGATATACACTTTGTGTAACTCAGAGATTGTCAAAAATCTAGTAGTTATTTTTAATAAATATTTATTTATTTTGTATATCAATTATTTTATTACTCCTTTATGTTCATTATTACAGATTTAATATACTTACTTAATATTTGACAGCAGTGTAAGATACCTGGGAAAATGATCGAAGATCATTTTCATGGCGCCCATGATTTGTTAGTTTTATTTAGTTTGTTCGTCTTTAGCAATTATTCATCTTCATTCATTTTCAGTACATTATTCTTATTTTATTATTTCATCTTTTAGTCATCATTACTATCTATATAGAGCTACTGTTCTTCGACAGGCATGCAAACGAGCCGTATCCATCCTTGAGTGTCAAGTTGCTCTCTTGCATCTATAGCTAGCCAACTCTATTCAGTTTTCCTCTGTCTCTTCCCACTTTACTTCTATCCCTTCTAATCCCCCTTTCTTCAGTACTACTGCACTTTAGTAGTATTTTTCCTATTGCGGCTTCTCAACGTAGAAGCCACTTCACCCCTTTTACTACTTTTTTCCTTACTTCTGTTGGAGTATATCTTGCTTTTTACTTTCACTCCAACAGAAGTTTTCTTCTTTTTGTTACACTGGCGCCCAACGCGCCTGGGATTGTAACGGTCACGTTACGAAAGTAGCTCTTTAATAATTATTATTATTATTTTCCCTCGGTATCTCATTTAAATTCTCGTATAGGACCACTGAGGTGACGTCATACCTCGGTGATGGAACGTACTCCCCCTATCGAGAATTATTCGGGTTCTGAGAGAATTTGACGTTTACCTTGGCGGAGAAACGCCTCTCGTTCTTTACTTGACTGTTGGCTGTTGTGTCGAATAGAGGTACCATATAGAATGGCGGATGATTTCATCCAACTTATTTTATAACATCAAGCAATTTAAAGTAAAGTAAAAAGTTACCAGCAAGGGTTGTCGAGTTAGGGAGACATGTGTGTGACAACTCCTGTTGGAGCCTAATAGGAATCATTCGGTGAGATTTATTTTTTTGTAATAATTTTTAATTAGCCATTGTCATGTGGTTTTTTGTTGTGGAATATTTAAAATATTAGTCCCATTGTTAAACTTTCTTAGTCAATCTATTAAGGGAAGGATGTAGATTATTTCGATCTTTATATTATCTTTATATCGATCTTTTATATTAATGTGGTTTTTGGTTTTACATAACCAAACATTTTTGAAGTCCTCAAATTAATATTGAAAATAATTACCATTTCTCTGTAGGTTTTAAATTACTCAACATCCAATATTTTATAAATTCAATATATTCTTACAGATATTTCCTCAAATAAATCATTTCAATGTCATTTGTCCATGTATTCACACTCAAAACAGTTCAAGGTTACCTGAGATTGGTTTTTGTTCCAGTTTTAATGGTCGGTTTTTCTAGACTATTGCTTCTAAAAAGTTCCTCAATTATTTCTTCTTCCCTTTACTTTTTGCTAATGTTTAAAATAGTGTAACAAAAAGAAGAAAACTTCTGTTGGAGTGTAAGTGTGTAAAGAAAAGGGTGAAGTGGCTTCTACGTTGAGAAGCCGCAATAGGAAAAAATACTACTTTAGTGCAGTAGTACTGAAGAAAGGGGGATTAGAAGGGATAGAAGTAGAAGTGGGAAGAGACAGAGGCAAACTGAATAGAGTTGGCTAGCAAGAGATGCAAGAAAACCACTTGACACTCAAGGATGGATACGGCTCGTTTGCATGCCTGTCGAAGAACAGTAGCTCTATATAGATAGTAATGATGACTAGAAGATGAAATAATAAAATAAGAATAATATACTGAAAATGAATGGAGATGAATAATGACTAAAAACGAACAAAATAAATAAAACTAACTAATCATGGGCGCCATGAAAATGATCTTCGATCATTTTCCCAGGTATCTTACACTGCTTTCAAATATTAAATATATTAAACCTGTAATAATGAACATAAAGGAATAATAAAATAATTGAAATACAAAATAAATACATATTTATTAAAAATAACTACTAGATTTTTGACAATCTCTGAGTTACACAAAGTGTATATCATGTGACTCTAAAATGACATAAGTTATACAAAAAGTTATCTCTAAGATAACAACAATAATGTTATCTGTTACAAACTTAAATACCTCTTATATATATATATATAGGGTACACTCACATGAGTCTTCTACCAAATGGTTATAGTACGCCCGCTACGTACAACTAAAGGAAACTGACAAAGATGAAAATACTACAAATAAATAGGCCCAAGCCTCACTAAGGGAAAATACAATAATGAAGTAAGTAAGTTAAGTATAAATAGAAATGAAGTTGAGATAAATACCGGCGATGACCTAAATTAACCGAACAAATGGAATAAAGCGAATAACAGTAAAATATTTGGGAAACAAGCTAGTAATATTAAAAAATAAATTTACCCGAATTACATAAACCAATATCAAAGCAATAATAAAGTATTAAAAACCTAATTTTCTCTAGGCTTATTCCTGTGCACAAGAAGTTACCGTAGATACAAAGTTTGGGAACCAAATAATCTAATATACAAATATGTCAAAAAAAACCAGAGGTAACCTAAATCTGGAAAAAAACATAGTGTATTTAACAGATAGTCTGTAATATAAAAAAACAAATAGTTACTAAAACACCTCACTGAATGTTCCCAAACGAGGTTGCGCTTGCATCCTAGAAAATGATGCACCAGGATAGTGCGACCCCATGACTCCTGTAGGCCCAGGTGCCAAGACGAAAACTGAGCTGGAACGCTCCCATAGCTTGTTCCCAAAAAGACGTATTCCCATGATGACTTGACTGTGGCTGTAGTGGTTTCTCTAGGTGGTCAAATAAGGTCTGTGACTTCATGGTAGGGTTTCTCCCAAATGGCGAATGATTCCTATTTATACTCCAACAGGAGTTGTCACCCACATGTCTCCTCACTCCAGACAATCCCTGGTGGTAACTTTTTACTTTACGTTAAATTTCTTATGTGATAAAATAAGTTGGAGGAAATCATCCGCCATTCTATATGGTATATCTATTCGACACCACAGCTCACAGTCAAGTCATCATGGGAATACGTCTTTTTGGGAACAAGCTATGGGAGCGTTCCAGCTCAGTTTTCGTCTTGGCACCTGGGCCTACAGGAGTCATGGGGTCGCACTATCCTGGTGCATCATTTTCTAGGATGCAACCGCAACCTCGTTTGGGAACATTCAGTGAGGTGTTTTAGTAACTATTTGTTTTTTTATATTACAGACTATCTGTTAAATACACTATGTTTTTTTCCAGATTTAGGTTACCTCTGGTTTTTTTTGACATATTTGTATATTAGATTATTTGGTTCCCAAACTTTGTATCTACGGTAACTTCTTGTGCACAGGAATAAGCCTAGAGAAAATTAGGTTTTTAATACTTTATTATTGCTTTGATATTGGTTTATGTAATTCGGGTAAATTTATTTTTTAATATTACTAGCTTGTTTCCCAAATATTTTACTGTTATTCGCTTTATTCCATTTGTTCGGTTAATTTAGGTCATCGCCGGTATTTATCTCAACTTCATTTCTATTTATACTTAACTTACTTACTTCATTATTGTATTTTCCCTTAGTGAGGCTTGGGCCTATTTATTTGTAGTATTTTCATCTTTGTCAGTTTCCTTTAGTTGTACGTAGCGGGCGTACTATAACCATTTGGTAGAAGACTCATGTGAGTGTACCCTATATATATATATATATATATATATATATATATATATATATATATATATATATATATATATAAGAGGTATTTAAGTTTGTAACAGATAACATTATTGTTGTTATCTTAAAGATAACTTTTTGTATAACTTATGTCATTTTAGAGTCACATGATATACACTTTGTGGAACTCAGAGATTGTCAAAAATCTAGTAGTTATTTTTAATAAATATGTATTTATTTTGTATTTCAATTATTTTATTATTCCTTTATGTTCATTATTACAGGTTTAATATATTTAATATTTGAAAGCAGTGTAAGATACCTGGGAAAATGATCGAAGATCATTTTCATGGCGCCCATGATTAGTTAGTTTTATTTATTTTGTTCGTTTTTAGTCATTATTCATCTCCATTCATTTTCAGTATATTATTCTTATTTTATTATTTCATCTTCTAGTCATCATTACTATCTATATAGAGCTACTGTTCTTCGACAGGCATGCAAACGAGCCGTATCCATCCTTGAGTGTCAAGTGGTTTTCTTGCATCTCTTGCTAGCCAACTCTATTCAGTTTGCCTCTGTCTCTTCCCACTTCTACTTCTATCCCTTCTAATCCCCCCTTTCTTCAGTACTACTGCACTAAAGTAGTATTTTTTCTAAAAGGGAGGTTCCCTAGGTTGGCTGTATACCATATAGTTAAAAAACTCTAACAAGAAGTAGTATTTTTTCCTATTGCGGCTTCTCAACGTAGAAGCCACTTCACCCTTTTCTTTACACACTTACACTCCAACAGAAGTTTTCTTCTTTTTGTTACACTGGCGCCCAACGTGGGGCCAACCGTTTTTGGTTCTAAGACAGTAGTTCTTTTAGTTCAATTTTCTTTTATTGGAATTTTCTGTTTTATTAACTTTTGATATCTTTGTATACATGTTATTTCTGATTTATTTTTGGTCTTTTTATTTTTATTAATACGAAACAGGTAGACTTATACTGCTTTTGGTTTTGATTAGTTTATTTTCGATACCTCATTTTTAGTTTTAGTGGTACAGCTCATATTTTAGTTTGAATTTTGTATTTTTATTGGAAACTTATTTGTGTATTTAGAATGAGTATACATGACTGACATTATGTTCTATTATTATGGATTTTTAGTCCTTCTACCAATGGTAGTATGTTTGCACGTACAATTAATTATTGACTATATCCATATATTTTTTTTTCTAGTGTGGTTATATTTTACACCTAACTAGAAATTATTTTCAGTATTTAGGTATTTTATTTACTTTATTGATTTGATTATTTATATATTTTGCTGGCATTTTTGATTTGTTGGTGTGTCGCTAATATTTTCTCCATATGTATCTTTGTCTTACAAACTTTAGATTATATTTTATATTTGTTATTTTGGATATTTGGGTTGTTTGGTAAGACAGGCACACACCACAAAGCACAATCAGTCCACAACATTAGCTTCTACACATGATACGTTGAATTCGCATGGTTCGGATGATTACAGATGTTCATCCATAATTTATTTTCTTTAATTGGTAGTGTTAAACATTACAATGATAAATTGTATAGTTAAGTAGTTCCATTATCCATCTCAGCTCCTAGTTTTGTTAATTTTGAGAATAATATATCAACATGGGTACTATATACCGCTTATATAAATCAGACAGATACTTTAGGTTGAGATTTTAATATAAATTCTTTATTAGTTAGGAACATTGATTCTATTTTTCTATTAAGTTATAGAACAATCTTCAGAAGAAGATTACCTTAACAGTGTTGTTCAAGCTAAACTCTTCTTCTGTTTGTCGTTAGCTTAGCTCAATCTTTAGTATGGTTATAAATTTTAGTCTGATATTTTTTTTGTCATCTGATAATGCAGGTACCTACATACATTGCTTGATTTCATCTTTGGCTTTGTTGTTGATGACTTTTAATTTATTACCCATTAGGTTAATTATTAGTAGTACTTTATGTATGAGTTTATTTTTTTTTTGGTATTATACATGATGCATTTTAATTACTAGTATGAGTCAATATTATTGATTGCTGATCCTGTCAGTAGGATTACACAATTAATAAGAACTTCACTTGTATTTTTGTTTAGTTTTTTTTTTGCACACCTAACCCCTGAAGTTAGAAGGGTTGTTGATTATTATGGTATTTAGGTATATATTGGGATAGGTAAGCTCATACAAGTACTCTTGTTTAATAATGGATATTATGATGGAACTATGTTAACTACCATATCTCAGGTTATGCGTTATATTATTTTGAATATTTGATTACTTACTAATTTTTTTTATTGTTTTTAAATCTTGTTATTGAATTGGCCATATGGGAAAGATGTTGTGGTTTAATTTGTTATTAGGTTACTCTATTGACATTTGTCTCCAATATGTATCTTAAATACTTTATAATAATTCAGACCCTTATTTCCTATACAGTATGATTCTGGAATTAGTTTGGAATTTTGATGTATACCTATATGAATTCTTGATTCTTTCATATTTTTTCTTATGAACCAGTCTGTTAATGCTCAAAGTTGGTGAATACGTGGGTTCGAAGTTCAGCAGTTGGCCATTGCTCTCCGATTTCGCAATCTATGTCTTTCATTGCAGAGTAGACAGATGTTTATCTATCATAATATTTCTGGTCAGGAAATGCCTGCAGCATGTCCTAACTATTCTTGTCTAATTAGTCCAATTATTCCAGTTACATATTTACAATTTGATAGGGAAGTATTTAGTTTATATTTTATCTTGTACTTCATATTACGTTTGTTGTTGACTATCCCATACGCAGTAGGTTTGTTAAGTCAGTATTTGGAGTGTTTAGACAAATGAGTTGTTGTTCATCAGAGTATATTCCCACTTCTTTCCTTAGGCATTAGTTGCTATTCAGATTCTGGTATATTTCCTGAATAATTCCACGTATGTGAGAACGCATGAATTTGCAGTTTTATTTAAAATTTTGCTCGTTGTCGTCAAATTTTTTTCCCTATCACTTATCGTATTTTTTTTTCTTCCTATTATTTATCATGGTGTCATAGAACTTGTAAGTTCACCATTCATTATGTTTTCTTTCTTACTTATTCTTACATTATTGGTACTTTATCTGAGTCTGGTTATTCTCATACATCTGTTGTAGCAACATGCTATAGTTCGCGAATACCAGCACGAATTAAGTTTATGTAGTTTCTATAATATTTTAGTCAATACACTGTAGGTATTTATCATACCTTTGATTTAGTTTGGTTACATCTCTGTTACTTAGTCTGTTAGTAAATTTTTTATTGTGACTTATTTTGATTACTTAGTTTGGATAGGTTCATATTACCGGATGAGGGTGTATGTAGACCTAATTTATTTATTTTGTTCAGTAATAGTTACCATTGGATCCAATAATTTAGTTTATTTAGTATTAGTAAGAATTGGTCCATAAATTTGCCTGATCGTTCTTCTTTGGATATACTCCTATATGAATCTGGTGTCCATTGATAGTCCGATTCTGGATAAGTGTCCGATTCTTCATTTATTTTGTGTATTTAGTTGGATAGGTTCGTACTACCGGATGTGGGTGTACGTAGACCTGATCTGTTTATGTGGTTTAGTATTGGTGTGAATTGGTCCATAAATTTGCCTGGTCGTTCTTCTTTGGATATGCCTTTTATGAATCTGGTGTCCACTGATAGTTCGACTTTGGATTAAGTGTCCGATTCCACATTTATTTTGGTTATTGAGTTTTGGATTCCTTTGGTATGTTCAGTATTGGTATTATTTGGCATTGGTGAGAATTGTTCCCTAAATCTTCCTGATTGTTCTTCTCTGGATATACTATTATGAATCTGGTGTCCATTGTTAGTTCAGTTTTGGATAAAATGTTCAATTCTTTATTTATTTTAGTTACTGATTTTTTTTTTAAATTTCACTTTGGTATATTTACTTGTGATGGTTCGAATTGGCTAACACCTTCTCCTGGTTGTTCCGTCCTTGGATATACCCTTTATAAATCTGATGTCCATGGATGGTTCAATTTTGGTTTGGTGCCCAATTCGACACTTAGCATTATTATGAACTTTAGTGCAATATTTAGTTTTGTTTGGCTTTTAAGCAATATTATGTTAATATTTGGTAGCAGAGAGTAACATAGTAACATTTTAGTATGAGTTTGAGTCATGTATTTATTTATTTCTCCTTGAACATTAGTTTATGCTTATTGGTAATCTTGCGAATCAACGTGGATTGTTAGACTATGTATTGCAAAGTTAGTTGTTATTATTTTGAAGTTTAGAAAAAAAAAATTTTATGGATAAAATTTTTTTTTCCCAAGTAGAAGGGGATTGTAACGGTCACGTTACGAAAGTAGCTCTTTAATAATTATTATTATTATTTTCCCTCGGTCTCTCATTTAAATTCTCGTATAGGACCACTGAGGTGACGTCATACCTCGGTGATGGAACGTACTCCCCCTATCGAGAATTATTCGGGTTCTGAGAGAATTTGACGTTTACCTTGGCGGAGAAACGCCTCTCGTTCTTTACTTGACTGTTGGCTGTTGTGTGGAATAGAGGTACCATATAGAATGGCGGATGATTTCATCCAACTTATTTTATAATATCAAGCAATTTAAAGTAAAGTAAAAAGTTACCAGCAAGGGTTGTCGAGTTAGGGAGACATGTGTGTGACAACTCCTGTTGGAGCCTAATAGGAATCATTCGGTGAGATTTATTTTTTGGTAATAATTTTTAATTAGCCATTGTCATGTGTTTTTTTGTTGTGGAATATTTAAAATATTAGTCCCATTGTTAAACTTTCTTAGTCAATCTATTAAGGGAAGGATGTAGATTATTTCGATCTTTATATTATCTTTATATCGATCTTTTATATTAATGTGGTTTTTGGTTTTACATAACCAAACATTTTTGAAGTCCTCAAATTAATATTGAAAATAATTACCATTTCTCTGTAGGTTTTAAATTATTCAACATCCAATATTTTATAAATTCAATATATTCTTACAGATATTTCCTCAAATAAATCATTTCAATGTCATTTGTCCATGTATTCACACCCAAAACAGTTCAAGGTTACCTGAGATTGGTTTTTGTTCCAGTTTTAATGGTCGGTTTTTCTATACTATTGCTTCTAAAAAGTTCCTCAATTATTTCTTCTTCCCTTTACTTTTTGCTCATGTTTAAAATGAGAAATAAAACTGGGAATGTTTTTTAGCCATTTGGGAGAAACCCTACCATGAAGTCATAGACCTTATTTGACCACCTAGAGAAACCACTACAGCCACAGTCAAGGCATCATGGGAGTATGTCTATTTGGGAGCAAGCTATGGGAGCGTTCCAGCTCAGTTTTCGTCTTGGCACCTGGGCCTACAGGAGTCATGGGTCGCACCATCCTGGTGCATCATTTTCTAGGATGCAACCGCAACCTTTTTAGGAATCATTGGGATTCGTTTGGAAACAATTAGTGTGTTTTAGTAACTATTGGTTTTTTTTTTACATTTCAGACTCTCGGTTTAATGCGCTATGTTAATTAATTTTTTTTCCAGATTTAGTTTACCTCTGGTTTTTTTTTATTAATATGACATATTTGTATATTAGATTATTTGGTTCCCAAACTTTGTATCTACGGTAACTTCTTGTGCACAGGAATAAGCCTAGAGAAAATTAGGTTTTTAATACTTTATTATTGCTTTGATATTGGTTTATGTAATTCGGGTAAATTTATTTTTTTATATTACTAGCTTGTTTCCCAAATATTTTATTGTTATTCGCTTTATTCCATTTGTTCGGTTAATTTAGGTCATCGTAGGTATTTATCTCAACTTCATTTCTATTTCATTCCTTGTAAATTTAACTTGCTTCCTTCATTATTGTATTTTCCCTTAGTGAGGCTTGGGCCTATTTATTTATATTACTTTTAATATTCATCGGTTTCATTTGGTTGTACGTAGCAGGCGTACTATAACCATTTGGTAGAAGACTTATGTAATTTTGTACCCTATATGTAAGTAAGAGGTATATCTTTTGTACATACATATAGCAGGACTGTTGTTATATGATATATCAGGTTTAACTTAACTTC
Organism: Diabrotica virgifera virgifera; assembly: GCF_917563875.1. Taxonomy (NCBI): domain Eukaryota; kingdom Metazoa; phylum Arthropoda; class Insecta; order Coleoptera; family Chrysomelidae; genus Diabrotica; species Diabrotica virgifera. The sequence continues at coordinate 150,045,096 of NC_065444.1, forward strand.
TGTATAACTTATGTCATTTTAGAGTCACATGATATACACTTTGTGTAACTCAGAGATTGTCAAAAATCTAGTAGTTATTTTTAATAAATATTTATTTATTTTGTATATCAATTATTTTATTACTCCTTTCTGTTCATTATTACAGATTTAATATACTTATTTAATATTTGACAGCAGTGTAAGATACCTGGGAAAATGATCGAAGATCATTTTCATGGCGCCCATGATTTGTTAGTTTTATTTAGTTTGTTCGTCTTTAGCAATTATTCATCTTCATTCATTTTCAGTACATTATTCTTATTTTATTATTTCATCTTTTAGTCATCATTACTATCTATATAGAGCTACTGTTCTTCGACAGGCATGCAAACGAGCCGTATCCATCCTTGAGTGTCAAGTTGCTCTCTTGCATCTATAGCTAGCCAACTCTATTCAGTTTTCCTCTGTCTCTTCCCACTTTACTTCTATCCCTTCTAATCCCCCTTTCTTCAGTACTACTGCACTTTAGTAGTATTTTTCCTATTGCGGCTTCTCAACGTAGAAGACACTTCACCCCTTCTTTACAGCCCATCTCTCTACATCTATGTCCCATTAGTTATTTATTTACTTTTTTCCTTACTTCTGTTGGAGTATATCTTGCTTTTTACTTTCACTCCAACAGAAGTTTTCTTCTTTTTGTTACAATTTTCAAACTCTTTGAAGTAAAGGTTAAGCAGTATGGACTGAGGATTAATAAGAAAAAAACAAAGTATATGGAAATGGGACAGACCGCATATGAAGAAACACCAATGAAGACCACAGATAACGAGAGTAAAGAGTATTGTTTAAAAATGGTGACGGAATTTAAGTATCTAGGAGTGACATGACTCTAACAAGTAAAGTGGAAGAAAGCCAAAAAATTAAGAAGAGAATTTCGAGAGGAAGGAAAATTGTCGGAGCCCTACACAAATTACTAAGAGCAAAACATATTTCCAGAGAGGCAAAATTGAGACTATACCGAAAAGTGATCCTACCCACAGTCCTTTACGGAATGGGTCATAAACAAAATTCAAGAAAATATGCTGAATGTTTGGGAGCGCAGTGTCCTAAGCAAGGTACTTGGGGGAGTAAAAGACGACGAAGATGTTTGGAGGAGACGAACAAATGCAGAGATCAGAGATCTGTACAGGAAACCAGAAATAAGCCAGATCGTTAGAACAAAGAGACTTAGACTTAGTTAGAATATTGTCGGAGCCCTACATAAACTACTAAGAGTAAAAAATCTTTCTAGAGAGGAAAAATTGAGACAACATCGAAGAGTGATCTATCCCACAGTCCTTTATAGAGGGTCATGAAAATACGTCATAAACAAAAATCAAGAAAATAGTCTATGCATGGGAGCAGTGTGTCCTAAGGAAGATATTCGGGGAGTAAAAGACGATGAAGACGTTTAGAGGAGACGAACAAATGCAGAGACCAGAGAGCTGTACAGGAAACCAGAAAAGCCAGATAGTTAGAATAAAGATATTTATTGGTTTAGTTGGTTAGGTTATCTTGCGAAAATGCCTGACGGAGGGTGGGCAAAGGACCCGCTGATGAGAGGGGAAGGAGAGAGGAGAAGAGGACGACCAAGAAACATGTGACTAGAAGAGTGTAAGGAACACCCAAAAAAAAACGGGATAACAAATTGGAGAACTTCGGCCATGGACAGGAGAAAATGGAGAAAAATCGTGCAGAAATTCCAAACCATGGGCATTGGGCATGCTAAGCTACAAATTTATATAAAATTTTATGTAGGTAATTATTTATCAATAATTAAATAACTGGCTGATATAAATGCTTTTTGGTATAGATTATATTTCCAGAAGCCGGTGGAAATTGAACGAAGGGTTTAGCAACAATTAAATTGTTAATTAACAAATTACGGTCACAATAATAACCATAATAATTATGATACATAAGAATAACTATTATTCTCGTATAAAAAAGCACTGTACCTATCTAACACACTTACAACGCCGGTAAGATTTAAATATATAAATTTAAAGATATAAATTCCTTTGAAATAAATCTATGCATACACTATCTTCTGGTGACATTGAGTTATGATGATTTCTAATTTAAAGACCCTCAGCATCAGTATGAACGATAGCTGATTTATTGTCGATTAGAAATGGCCAGAACCTATCAATAACAATGACTTCTCGTACTCTAACAATAACAATAGGACAGCAAAACGAGCAAATACTATTAGCAAGTGCATAGATCACACGATATTGGAATGCATGGTGCTAATATTACGATAATATTACAGTAATGGTTAATTTACATTATGTACCATAAAGTTCAATACGTTAAGCAGATAAACAACATATTTACGTGGTACGCTTTCAAATCATGATATCATGAAAACAATGTTTTATTGTTCGACTGATTTATAACTTCATTAATATGTAAGTAAATGGAGGTCTGCCGTTTAAAACAGGAATAAAATACAGAGTGTACAAGTATCAAGGATAATACATAAATATACAGAGATTCAAAATAATGCAATGAATTCATTTTTTCGAGAATAGGCCACTTTGGAGAAAAATCCAGACACATTTCGATTTTTATTTTTGAATTATTTTTTTGACACATTAAATATCATATTAGTGACGTCAGCCGTCTGGTCGTGATGACGTAAACGATGATTGTTTTAAAATGAGAATAGGGTCGTGTGCTAGTTCGTTTGAAAGGTTATTTAATTCTTTATGCAGTAATATAAACATTAGCGTAATTGTTTATACAGGGTGTCAACAAAAAAAATTTTAATTAAAATAATTGACACAAAAAGAAGAATATATTTATTTAATTTCTTCCATTTAAAATATATTTAACTGTTATCACAAAACAGAAAAAAAAATTATTTGACAAATAAACAGTGCTTTTCGCTTAAATTAAATGTTTAAATTGCCAATAGTCAGGTGGATGGTAGTTTGCATATTGAATTTAAGCGAAAAGCGATGTTTATTTGTCAAATCAACTTTGTTTTCTGTTTTTTGACAGCAGTAAAATGTATTTTAAATCAAATAAATTCCATACATTCATTTCTCATGTATATATTACTGACTAAAGACTTCTATAAACTTTCAAATGAGCTAGCACTCGATTCGTATTCTCATTTAAAAAAATCATCACGCCCAGATTGATAACATCACTAGTATGAAATATAAATCATAATTTAAAAATAAAAATCAACCTATCTCGGGATTCCTCTTCAACGTGGCCTATTCTAGAAAACATGTGGCATTAACCCGGCACCTGCCACATGGGGTGCTACCAGCACCCCATAACACATTTTTATCAAATATTTGGTATTTCAAGTTTGGTAACCGGTCTGTGCGTTATAGTAGCTTTCTATAATATTATATAGCATAGATGTGTTAGCGTTTGAAGTGGTTATTTAGTGTCATTCTGAACTTATAGCCCGAAACTCGAATTGGGGTGTCATCATCTGGCACTTTAAGTTTAAATTTTTTTTTTGTATTTTTGATAAACAAATCAAATTTACATTTTTTATTGAACTAACTGATTTAAATTATTAATATATACTCTATACTCACTAAATCTTATTTTTTTTTAGAAATTTTATTTGACTTCATTTATTATGGCTTGGTACTTGCTAATTTGCTTAAACACCTTTTTCATTTTATTTTTTAGATTTTATAACATATTAGTGGCTAATAAGTTAATAAAACAAGTTTTTTTTATATTCTTGTGTTACTCAACATATTATTTTGTTTTCTAAACAAGTAGATTACAGGAAATTTTTAAGGGGTGCTGTGAGCACCCCACGTGGCATTTGACGCCTTGCAAAGCCACGTGGCAGGTGCCGGGTTAATGCTCGGAAGTGTGAGGAAGTAAGAAATATAAAAAAATATTTAGGTAAAGTTGACGAATAGATGGTGGTGGGTAGTGGGTAGGAACTCCTTGGAACTTCTTGGATAGTCCTATCAGGGAAACTGAATAATTCAATGCCCCTCCACAGATTCCAGGTGTTTCTTGGCCCGGGAAACTAGTACCTTCTTAGTGTCCATTGTCCAGGGTTACGGATAAAGACTACAACGGCAGCCACGGCGGAGAGGGAAGCCTTTGGTACGGCGAGGATGGCGGAAGTGGCGACCCCTGATTTTAGGGTTAGTATAAAATCTAATACATGGAAATGGGAAGAAACATTTTTCATTACTGTGTTAAGGTGGAGAAAAAGTTTTGGAACAGTTTAATACGGGCACTTTTAGGCGACATTTACGATATTAGATTGATACGGCTAAAACACTGCGATGGGAAGGGCAACGGGAAACCACCTCATTATAATCCCTAGTAAAGTTATCATGAAATCAATTAGTGAAACGAATAACATTACTGATAATGGGCCGCGGAACTTAAGATCAGGCAGGAAAAGGAATACAGAATTAAACCACAGGTCTTGCCAGGTCGCTAGCCAGCGAAATGCCTGTGAGCAAAACATCACCAGACATAAGACGAAAATGAAAAATCCATATAAAAATAACTACGTGGAATGTAACAACTTTATATGAAGCCGGTAAGCTGGGAAATCTACTCTCTGAAATGGACAGACTAAACATTATATCATGGGGGTGAGTGAAAGAAGATGGCCAAACACAGGGAATTTCTTAGCAAACGGATAAGCCGTTTATTTTTCTGGAAATCAAGACCATATGCATCGAAAAGGAGTAGAAATAATAATTATAAAACAGCATAATAGTAAATATGTGATTAACTTTATCCCAATGTCAGACAGAGTAATTTTAATACAGCTGAATGCTAAACCTGTAAATATAAATATTATCCAAGTTTATGCTCCCACTACAGATGCAGATGAACAGAAAATTAAAGAATTCTACCATCAAATAGAATATGTTCTAAAAATAAACAAAGAAACACGAAACAACAATAATTATGGGAGACTTTAACGCTGAAGTTGGACCAAAGATGACACAAAACATCACCGGGAAGTTTGGCTTGGGAGAGAGAAATCAAAGAGGTGTGCGTTTAATAGAATTCTGCTAATAAAATGACTTCGTCATTACAGATATCTGATAACAAACTCTTAAAAAGAAAAATTAAACAAGCCAAAGAATCCTGGCTCGAGAATTCATGTAAAGAATTAGAAGACCTCTAAAAAAGCATGACAGTTTCAACCTCCACAAGAAACTTAAATACACCTCCGGAATTAGAAAACAGAAAAATGCTCACGTACTGAAAACCACAGACGGAAAAATTTGTGATCACGAACAACAGTGCACAGAATGGGAGAGACACATCAGTGACCTTTTTGACGATGCTTCTCGAGAAAATGCTCCAAATACTACCTGTGACAACCAATTAGACAGAGGTCCTAGTATACCGAAGTCAGAAGTTATAAAAGCCATACAACAAGCCAAAAACAATAAAGCACCTGGACCAGATCAAATCCCTGTTGAGCTACTTAAACTTTTAGATGAGGAAAACATTACCTACTTGACTACTCTCTTCAACAAAATTTACAACAAAGGAAAATACCAGATGATTGGTTGGAGTCACTGTTTATAACATTACCAAAGAAAAGCAGGCCCACCAAATGTAGCGATTTTAAACTAATCAGTTTGATGAGTCACACACTTAAGATACTTTTACGTATTATACAAAACCGAGTATTCCTTCTATGCTAAACTAGAATGGGTAATAAGCAATTTGGATTTAGAAATGGTCTAGGAACTAGAGAAGCACTATTTTGTATGCGCGTTCTCTAACAAAAAGTTGTGAAGTTCGAAAGAACGTTTATATATGTTTCATCTACTTCGAGAAGGCATTCGACCGAGTACAACATGATACACTTTTAGATTGCCTGCAGGCAGCAGGACCTGACCACTACGATATAAGCCTGCTGAAATACTTATATTACAATCAAGTAGCCTCTATCCAAATTGGAGACAGTCGTATTGAAAAACTACCGATAAAACGTGGAGTACGACAAGGTTGTGTTTCATCACCCACCCTTTTTAATCTGTACTCTGAAGAAATCTTTAGGGAGGCTTTGGATGACAAACAAGAGGGAGTAAGGCTAGGCGGAGAAGTAATCAACAACATTAGATACGCTGACGATACAGCCATTCTCGCTGCAAATTTACAATATCTTCAGACATTACTAAATCTAGTCAGTGAAGCAAGTTATCGGAGAGGCCTTAAAATCAACATTTCAAAAACAAAGTTGATGGTAGTTGGAAGGATTAATATCGATCAAGGTCAGCTTTCTCTTGCTGGAGTTAGAACGGGTGAATCATTTCAAGTACTTTGGCAGCTGGTTAAATGTAAATTGTGACTCTGATGAAGAGATAGTAACTAGGATCGAAATATCATGGAAGGCTTTTATGACCTGGAAATCAGTTTTATATAACAGGAACCTGTCGATGAATATTCAAAAGAACGTCCTGAAATGTTATATGTGTATTAATGTTATATGTATATATCCTATTGTATGGTTGTGAGACATGGACGTTAAAAATCACAATGCTGAACTAAATAGAAGCATTCCAATTGTGGTGCTATCGACGAATCCTGGGTTTCGCACACTTCCAATGAAGATGTTCTTTATTCTTCAAATGCTGAATTCATAACGTGTGCTCATAAGCATCATAAAGAGGAGAAAAACAGAATACTTCGGCCATATAATTCGAGGACCTAAATACCATCTGTTTCGCCTTATAATATAAAGAAAAGTGGAGGGAAAGAGATGGATTGGTCGAAAGAAACTTTCATGGCTGCGTAATATTAGAAAATGGTGTGGCTGCACAGTAGAAGAATTATTTCGCACAGCAGCCGATAGAGAGAGGTTTCAGAAAATTGTAAACATGATGACGGCCAACGTCTCAATACAGACACGGCACCTAAAGAAAAAGAAGGAGCATAGATATAATTTCTAAGCAACATTTCGAAAGCTTCCATTTTCTTGTAGGTGGCGTATGTGAGAGTTCATGACTCAACTCCGTACAAGAGTCTAGGAAAAATATAATGTCGTAGTAACCTGATTTTTATGGGTGTTGGTAAATCATCGCATTTGAATAGCTTAGCAATTTATTAAAATGCAGGTCTTGCTTTCTCAATCCCATATTTGATTTATAAGGAATAGTCCCAATTTTCGTTGATGTTCGTACCAAGATAGGTGTATATTTTTGCTCTTTCTATTTGTTGACCCTTCACACTGATACTCCAAATTGCTGTTTTTTTCTCGGAGATAATTACATATTTTTTCTTAATGTTTAGTCAAAGTCCATATCTCTGAATTGCCCATATCACCGTGTCGTCGGCGTATTTTATGTTACTGATCTCCATTAATTCCAATTACGGCTTCAACACCATATACTGCTTCTTAAAATATTTCCTCAGAGTACATGTTGAACAGCAGTGGTGATAGTTAGGTACATCCCTGTCAGATCCCACGTGCGATTTTAATATCGTCGGATTGTCCTGCCTCCGTCAGGATAGACGATGTTTGATTCCAGTACAGACTGCTAATAATTCTTAGATCACAATTGTTTATCCCAACATTTGTTAATATCTCCATCAGCTTGTCGTGCTTTACTGTATCAAAAGTTTTAAGAAAATCAATGAAGCATGCATAGATATCGTAATTTTTGTCTCTACGCATCGTTGAAATAGCAATTGTATATCACGTACCAAATGCATCTTGAAAACCAAACTGTGTACCTGCGTCTATTTTTTTATTCGCGCAGTCTATATATCCTTTAATTATAATTTTTAAAAATAACTTACAATATGTTGTTCTGAAGCCATTTCCTTGCGGCATTTTTATGATTAATTATTTATATGGGAAATAAGCCACAATTAAAATGAAAAAAATAATTTTATTAACGTTTCGACGCCCAAATCGGGTGCCGTTGTCAAAATACAAAATATTACTAAAATAAACAAAAGTGTTGTTGCTAAGCAAAAAAATTCTTCTAATAATTTATTTAATCTCACTCATTTATATTGGCAATTCAGACATATATTATACATTTTAAAGTAGAAGACTTTAAAATGATATTGCCAATATTTATGAGTTGCGTTCCTGGGACGACTTACTAAAAGATAGTTCATTCGATTACATGAAATTAACCCCAACTCAAGAATATCCGTCATAAAAAATTATAGCATGTGATATGTCTTTAAAAAGACAACCAAATGCAACGACAGTAAAATTCTCGAGTTAGAGATTTCATAGTAAATCACAAGGGAAAACCAGGAAAAACCCTGCGATGCCCAATTCTGACCCTCAAAAAATAATACCAAATTCTGACTTGTAACATGTTTAAATTATAAATACTATTAATAATACTAGATATACAAGTAATACTAAAATATAAAATATGTACTAGCTCGATACTATTGACTTACTAATCTTGGTATTTTCTTTCTATTGACTTCCTCTTTCAGTATGGGTAACCACATCCTACTGCATTCTACCGAGGAATTTGCGACACAATTGGTTTCATTTAGCATAATTAGAGCCGCTTCTTTGATTTTTCTCTTTTTACTATCTGATTCTTTCAGGACTATACTTGAATCTCTCCACTGAACTCTATGTTCATTATCCCATGCGTGTTGACATATTTGAGATCTCTCAAATTCTCTATTTTTAATATAACAGTGATCAAGAAAGAACAAAGAATTGCATTTATAAAATACCTTGTGAATGCGAACAATTTTATTTAGGTGAGACATCAAAACCATTAGACGTTAGAATAAGTGAACATCAATCTTATATTAAAAATAGAGAATTTGAGAGATCTCAAATATGTCAACACGCATGAGATAATGAACATAGAGTTCAGTGGAGAGATTCAAGTATAGTCCTGAAAGAATCAGATAGTAAAAAGAGAAAAATCAAAGAAGCGGCTCTAATTATGCTAAATGAAACCAATTGTGTCGCAAATTCCTCGGTAGAATGCAGTAGGATGTGGTTACCCATACTGAAAGAGGAAGTCAATAGAAAGAAAATACCAAGATTAGTAAGTCAATAGTATCGAGCTAGTACATATTTTATATTTTAGTATTACTTATATATCTAGTATTATTAATATTATTTATAATTTAAACATGTTACAAGTCAGAATTTGGTATTATTTTTTGAGAGTAAATTAATGTAAGACCAAATACTTACGATGTCGGGATAGTATCGCAGGGTTTTTCCTGGTTTTCCCTTGTGATTTACTATGAAATCTCTAACTCGAGAATTTTACTGTCGTTGCATTTGGTTGTCTTTTTAAAGACATATCACATGCTATAATTTTTTATGACGGATATTCTTGAGTTGGGGTTAATTTCATGTAATCGAATGAACTATCTTTTAGTAAGTCGTCCCAGGAACGCAACTCATAAATATTGGCAATATCATTTTAAAGTCTTCTACTTTAAAATGTATAATATATGTCTGAATTGCCAATATAAATGAGTGAGATTAAATAAATTATTAGAAGAATTTTTTTGCTTAGCAACAACACTTTTGTTTATTTTAGTAATATTTTGTATTTTGACAACGACACCCGATTTGGGCGTCGAAACGTTAATAAAATTATTTTTTTCATTTTAATTGTGGCTTATTTCCCATATAAATAATTAATAACTTACAATATGGCACATTAAGCTGATGGTCCGGAAATCACTGCAGGATACGGATTTTGTTTTCTTTGGTAAAGCAATAAAAGTCGACTTCAGCCATGTTCTTGGTATTACTCCGCTTAAATATATTATAATATGTAATGAAATAGGCGTTGAATACCGTCGGTGTTAAATAGTTTTATGAGTTCAGAATTTTGCATTGCCAGGTTCATGAGTTTTGCCAGTTTTTAGTTATGATTTTGCTTTTTCCACTTCATATCGTATATACTTATTCTTACATTCTATTAATAATTAATAACATTCTATTAATATTCAACTTACAATTATTACAATTTATGTTTCATCAAGAAAAGTTTTCATAATAATCGCAGATAGACATATTCATATTAGTCAAATAATTAACCGAAGAAAGTGTATGCAATGTGTATTATTTAATTTTCAAATTGAAATGACTTCAGAATTATGATACAACCGATATGCATTTTACCGATTTCATTGAAAGAATAACAAAATTGCTGTACAGCCAACCATAACACTAAATAAGTCTTTGCATTGATTTAAATGACGGTCCCAAGTTTTAAGCGCCCATGACTATGACATATGACTTTATAATTCATTAAATCAAACTATATAATGACAGGGATAGGAATATACCTGGGGATTAAAGCCAATTACTGTACTTCATTGCTATTTGTCACGGCATTAGGCTGTAAAATACAAAGTGACATAATTTTCAGTACATAGCTGGATATGCGGTGTACTTATAACGGGGTTATTATTTAATAAAATCAAAATGGATATTATTATGAATTTGTTTCAAATATGGATAATAAAGTTCTGAAGTTATTTCTTTCTGGCATTTATATAATTTACTATTCTAATTGGGAAATAAACCTCAATTAATTTAAAAAATCATTTTATTGACGTTTCGACCTCCACCTCGGACGTAGTTATCAAAATACAAAAATATTAGTAAGTTGACAAAAATGTTGTTGCTTAGTAAAAAATTCTAGAGTGGTATGTATTAAGAGCATAAGTCAAAAATGAACATTTTTTATTAGGACTTTTCAAAGTCTTTTTTACCACTGATGAAATAACTATTACAACTAAATATGAAAATGGTGACGAAATATGATTAATAAATTAGTAATTAACTATTTTACTTTCTACTTTGGTAATACCTTATTAATTATATAATTCAAAATATAGAAGAATCCCGAAAAATATTTTTATGACTTATACTCTTAGTACATAGCACGTTAGAATTGTTCTAATAACTTAATTTAATCTTACCCATTCATATCGACAATTTTCAATATAATATATTATACCAATATTTATGAGTTGCGTTCCTGGAAACACTTTATTAAAAGATAGTTCATTCAATTACATGAAATCAACTATAACTCTAGAATATCCGTCACAAAAAATCAAAGCATGTGATTTGTCTTTAAAAAGACAACCACATGCAATGGTAACAGTAAAATTCTTGTGTTAGTGATTCCATAGTAAATCACGAGCAAAAACCAGGAAAAAATCTTATGATACTATCCCGACATTGTAAGTATTTGGTCTTACATTCAGTTAACTCTCAAAACTAACACCAAACTCTGATTTTATATGTATGATATTTTAAATTATAAACAACAAGAATAAAAAAACCCAAAATGCCTTAAAAATGAGTGCCGCACACAATATTCCAGCTCCAAAAGAGCTGATACGAATATTAAGTGGCACGAAAATTAATTTTTCATTCTGTTGAAAAATAAAATTCTAGTTTTATTTTGAAAGATTTTTCCGTAATATTTGCTAAATTGGAAGTAAAACGCGCCACAAAATAGTAACTTTGATACAGTTTGCATTTTGATGCTCTTTTGTGATGAAATAGAATATAATAGAATCAAATAGAAAGTTGATTTCATGTAATCGAATGAACTATCTTTCAATAAAGTCGTCCCAGGAACGCAACTCATAAATATTGGCATTGTCATTTTAAAGTATTGTACTTTAAAATATATAATATATGTCTGAATTGCCGATATGAATGAATCAGATTAAATTAAATTATTAGAAGAATTCTTTCACTAAGCAACAACATTTTTCTTTAATTTAGTAATATTTTTGAATTTTGATAACGACGTCCGAGGTGGAAGTCGAAACGTCAATAAAATATTTTTTAAGTCAAATTGTGGCTTATTTCCCAATTAGAATAGTATTAAGTTATGGAAAATAAATGTTAAGAATAGTGCACTATCCTGTTAGTTTAGATAAGAGACGCCATGGGGTAAGCTCTTAATTTTAAAGAACAGTGGTAATTTATGTTAAATTGAAATTGCTCATCGGTTATTTATGTCCAGATTGCAATTTTAATAATCATCATCGTACTGATGATTACTGAAAAAAGAATTTTGAGAAAGATAAATAATGAAATCCCTCTAATTGGCTGTATACCATAGCAAAAATACTGCAGAAGTAAAAAAGACTTCCTTTTGTAACTGGTGTTATATCAATTTTATTAAAAAATTTCTTAAAAAGATCCAAGTTGGACAAAAACTTTACATCACAGATTAAAGAACGTTTTCGGTCTTAGCAGACCATCATCAGGTTAAACTTTCGATCGTTGTAGTTGAAACTTGCCCCAGAAATTGGTCACGTGACCTTTGAATAACCAATTTTAAGCCATATTTGCTTAATCTGATGCGACAACAAGGAACAAGTAGATCCTAGAAGATTAAAAATTTATCAAATATGCCTCTTCATCAATTCTTCATCGAAGAAATTTTTTTATAAAATAAAAATTCCATTTTTATTCAGTTGCAATGCGAAGGCAAAACAATCTTATTTTTCACTTAGAATACGGAGCGCAGTCCAGCACTCTCAATCGACGATTTTCGACTCTTGTTGGAGTCTCATCGGAGAGAACGTAGGCCTGCTGCTCCATACTCTAAGTGACCAACACCGAGAGTTTATCCCCCACACCGCAACTGACGTGAATGGACTAGGTGACTAGCGTCATCTGGCAATTGAAAGGGGGTCGTGAATTGTAAGTTTTTTGAATTCCTTCTTGTCTTCTTCGCTTCAGCATCCATCTGGCTTGCAAATTTTAGAAGCCTTGGAGGTGTTACCAAGAAAATGGACCAATAAGTTTTCAATTAAAATATCTTTTAGTAATATTTTAGTATTTTAAAAAATTATTAATATTGCTATTAGGATTGAAAACTACTTCATCTTTCAATTACCAAATGACGCTAGTCACCTAGTCCATTCACGTCAGTTGCAGTGTGGGGGATAAACTCTCGGTGTTGGTCACTTAGAGTATGGAGCAACAAGCCTACGTTCTCTCTGATGAGACTCCAACAAGAGTCGAAAATCGTCGATTCAGAGTGCTGGACTGCGCTCCGTATTCTAAGTGAAAAATTACATCATTTTGCCTTCGCATTGCAATTGAATAAAAACGGAATTTTTATTTTATTTTTATATTTGTCGTTACTTCTTTGAGTAACTAGGTCCATTTTCTGTTGGAATTTATCAGCTGAACAGACGGGGTCGGGAATTGAAAGTTTTCTGAATTCCCTCTTGTCTTCTTCGCTTCAAGATCCATCTGGCTTGCAAATTTTAGAAGCTTTGGAGGTGTCACCAAGAAAATGGACCAATAAGTTTTCAATTTAGAAATCTTTTAGTAATATTTTAATATTTTTAAATATTATTAATATTGCTATTAGTATTGAAAACTACTTTATCTTTCAAATTTTTTTATATTAAAATGGTGTCATCATCTTTGCTTTAAACTTCATGGTTAATGTGTTTGGAGACAGCAGGTAGCAGAGACTGTATCTAGTTTCAACTTTGGATCTGGAGTTTAAACTCATGATAGACTGATAAGTAAAGCTCGGATTATAGGCAAAATGCCTTTTTTTTGCCTATTTTGCCTATTATAATTGTTTTTTGCACTTTTTGCCTTTTTTCGCAAATTGCGCCTATTTGTGCCTTTTTTAAAATTTCATGGTACTACCCATGATATTATTCTATTACTAAACCCTTCTATAATAAAATTTTGGGTCAATAATAAAATATCAATGGTTTGTTTATATAACAGATTTCTAGGAAAATGTACCTGATCGAGACTTGAGGGTTAACTATTTGGAAATCCCTAAGCTTTATTAGTTTATTTTCAGTTGTACAGTCGGTTACTGTATCAGAGTTTAGTCACACCTTGCTATATCCTAGTTTAGTTTTGTTGCGTATACCGAAAAGCAAAGAACACGTTTTAAAACGTTTTAGACATTTGTGTGAAAAGATGACATCTAAATTAAGGCTATGGATCGCACCTTATTCGGAACTTTCTCTAGAAGGAGATGGAGCATTTTGTAAACCATGCGGCAAATCGGTAAGTTTTATTTTTTCTCTTTTTTTCTCGTCCCACAATATAACTAAATTCTAAAGCGGTTTTAGAATTCTAATTATTTATTTTTTAAATTCTCAGATTTCAAGTAGAAAAAAGTATTTTATTGACCAGCATTGTGGAGCCCCACTTCATAAACGTAATTTGGAAAAATTAAATTCCTCTAAGTTAGCCCAAATATCTCTGCGGGATAGTTTAAGCAGTTAAAAAAAAAAGGAGGAAGACGCATTTAAATTTGATTTATGCCAGATGATGATTGCATCCAACATTCCTCTATATAAAGTTAATAACCCTAGTTTTAAACGCTTTTTCGAAAAATGTCTTAATAAATCCTTACCGGACGAGAGTACATTGAGAAAACATACTGTGGAAAAATGTTATGTGGAATGTATTTCAAAAATTAAGCGGGAGTTAGAGGGCAATTTTTTGTATATTATCGTGGATGAAACGACAGATGTATGCTGCAGGTATATAGCTAATTTAATGATTGGAATTTTGAAGGAAAACTTTGCGAGAAAACCTTATTTAGTTGCCGTTAAAGAATTGGAAAAAAACAAACAATTTAACAATAAGTCGATTTATAAAAAATATTTTAACAAACCTCTTTTAACCCAACCCTATACCAGTGAATAAAATAGTTTTAATGCTTTCAGATGCTGCGGCATATATGTTAAAATGTGCTGTTAATTTAAAGATTTTTCATCCTAATTTAATTCATTGCACTTGTGTAGCCCACGGGGTAAATAGAATTGCTGAAGAAATAAGAAATCTGTTTCCGTTGGTAAATAATTTTATAAATTTTATGAAAAAAGTTTTTGTAAAGGCTCCGTTGAGGGTGCAAATATATAAAGAAAAACTTCCCGGTGTCCCTTTGTCACCTAAACCAGTAATTACAAGGTGGGGAACCTGGCTCGAAGCAGTTTTTTTTACTTTGAACACTGCAATGAAATAGAATTAGTTATGTCAGAACTTGATGATGATATTTCCGAAGCCATTCGAGAAGCAAAAAAAATATTAAAAAAATCCCAATTGAAACAGGAACTCGCTTATATCAATGACAATTATAAAATAATAGTTACCACAATCACCTTATTAGAAAAAAAAAGAGATAAATTTATGTGAGTCAGTAAAATTAATAGATAATTTAAAGACGAAAATTAAATCGGCACCTGGAAGTAACGGTCAATTAATTTAAAAAAAAAATGAAATATGTTTTCGACAAGAATGAAGGCTTTTTCGTTTTTATCTAATGTTGCTAAAGTTTTGAATGGGACATTTTCCGAGGAATTACAAATTATGCCAGATTTATTATCCGCTCTGAAATATGCTCCAATTACATCTGTCGATGTCGAACGTTCGTTTTCAATGTACAAATTAATTTTAAGTGATCGAAGACATAGTTTTAAGACCGAAAATATTGAAAAATATTTAGTTGTTTCTATTAATGATAAAATTTTAAGTGGTTTTAAATAATAAGTTATATTCCTTTATTGCCTATATTTTGCCTAAATGTTAATATTCCTGCCTTTTTAATAAAAATCTTTGCCTATATAGGCGCCTTTTTCTTCAATTTTTATTGCCTTTAAATCCGAGCTTTACTGATAAGTCCGAAAGCGTTTGTGTGATGTGCACTTCGCGTCATAAAAAACTATAGTACTTTTATAACTGAAACTCGTGTATTTCAAGTTGTGTAAGTTGATCTTTTCACATGATATGTACACATATGTACACATATGTGTAATTTTCACATAATATATACATATTATGTAATTTTAATTTTTAGGGCAACGTTGCTAGTTCAACGAAAATATTATATCATACCAGCTAGAAGCAGGACTGTGAGACAGACTTCAAGTTTTTAGTATAGAATAGGAAAACAATTATTCCGTGGTTTTAGTAAAAACAATATCGAGCATTCTCGATCAGTCAGTCACTTTTATTTAAACATGCATCCTAAAAAATTGTCCTATTAATTTTGTAATTTTCCATCATGTTAGTTAAGTACCCATACATTGATTCGTGATTTATTATAATTTATGAAAATATTTAAATTGAAAAATAATGATAGATAATTAATCTAGATATGACTTTAAATTATTATGTTTAATTTCAAATAGTAGACATTGTTATTTGTAAGGTTTATTTTTTATTATTCTTTATTTTTAAGTGTATACTGGACAATTTTGTACTTACGAACGAATAATAATTTTATATGTAATTACGTGGATAAAGGTTCTAAACCAAGGCCAGAATCAAAACAAAAAAAAATCAAATCGAGAGGTGTGATTGGTTTCTCGTAAAGTGTAGCACAAAACTGTATTGAGTTTTTTAAAGATCCTTCAAACATTTTGGACATTAACTCAACCCTCTCTCTGGTTATTATTTGATACGGTTATTTGTTGTTAATGATAAAAATAATACCTATATAAAAACTTCATACATTTTTTAACGTTATTTTTTTATTTAGATTTAGTGCAATCAGTAATCTACACGATAGCCAAGAAAATCAGGACCAAGGATGGGACACTGCTCAAGCACGCAAAAGAGCAAGAAAGGACAGCCCTGAAGCTGATAAACAACTAAGACAAACAATAATGAGCGATTACTGGCTCAAAGCACCCACACCAACGTCTAATAGATTTGCTAGCTTAGATGAAATACCTGATGAGACCAACCTAACCGAAACTGATGAAGTTAAAAATAGTATTCAGCCACCACCCATATTTGTTTCAGATGTAGGTGATATAAAACCTCTTAGAGAATTGTTAGAAACAATATCCCCACTGGGATACACCATCAAATGCCTTTATAACAACCAAGTAAAGATCCAGTCCACAACCTCTGAACATTACCGAAACATAGCCAAAGCACTAAATGAAAAAAAAACCCACTATTACACCTACCAGACAAAGGAAGAAAGAACATTCCGAGTTGTACTTCGTAATATGCATCAAACAGCAGATAAAGATGCTTTAAAAGATGAGTTAGCACAAATGGGACGCGAAGTAACCAACATAGCTAATATATATAAGAATGGATCCAAAACGGCGCTTCCGCTTTTTTATATAGAACTAAAAGCTAAGCCAAATAATAAAGACATTTATGAAGTGAGAGCACTTCAGAATATGATTGTGTCCTTCGAACCACCACATCCCAAGCGTCAGGTTCCCCAATGTACCAAATGTCAACGTTATGGCCACACACAAAAATTCTGTTATATGCCTCCAAGATGCGTAAAGTGTGCAAGTAATCATCATACTCTAGACTGCCCACGCAAGGAACGCAGCAATAACGTACAATGTGTACTCTGTATGGGAAACCATCCGGCCAACTATAAGGGCTGCAGCGTATACAAACAAATACAAAAAGAAAAGTTCCCCCAACTCAGACAGAAACAAGAGACCCATAGAACAGACATCAATACAATTAACAGCCAAACAGTAACCCCTGGTATTTCTTGGGCTCAAAAAACGTCAGGAAATAGTCAAACGGCTGAAATCACAAACCAACAAAGTAATGTTAGCTCAAACCATTTAACGACAATTGCCAACCTGGAAAACATGATGGCAAAATTAATGGAGAGAATGGATACTATGCTTAATCTCCTTACCACTATGATCTCCAAAATGCACTAATGCAAAACGCACTTAAAATAGCCGTCTGGAACTCAAATGGGCTAACGAATCATATCCAAGAAATAAAAATTTTTCTCGACGAGAAGAAAATTGATGTTATGCTCATATCAGAAGCCCATCTAACAGACAAAAATTATATAAAAATTCCAAAATACACTGTTTACTACACAAAACATCCAAATGACAAAGCACACGGTGGCACAGCTATCATTATCAAATCTAATATAAAACACCATGAGTTAAATAAGTTCAGTGAAAAGTACCTGCAGTCAACTAGCATTGTCATTGATGACTGGTTAGGCAACCTTACCTTATCTGCTGTCTACTGTCCTCCTGGCCAATCCATCAACGAAAATAACTTTAATACCTATTTTAGTTCACTTGGACACAAATTCATAGCAGGAGGAGACTTTAACTGTAAACATCATCACTGGGGCTCTAGAATAATCACAACAAGGGGTAGACAACTGCTGAAGTCGATAATAGGAAACAATATACAACACATATCTACAGGAGAACCAACTTATTGGCCTACAGATCCAAATAAAACACCAGATCTCTTAGACTTCTGTGTGATTAAAGGTATCTCTCTTAACTACTTAGCAATACAATCATGCTGGGACCTCTCGTCAGATCATTCTCCCATTCTAATTGACCTAGACTCCAAAGTCATACTCAGAAATAAGCCTCCAGTCCTAACCAATAACCAAACAAATTGGAACATATTCCGAAGTGCATTAACAGAACAAATATCAACGAATTTGCCACTTAAAACAGAAATACAAATTGAAAATGCAGTAAAACAACTTACTACCTCCATACAAAAGGCGGGATGGAGTGCTACATCTGAACAAACATTATGGAAGGAAACCATAAATTGTTCTCTGAGTGCAAAGAACATGATTGAAGAAAAAAGAAAACTTAGGAGAAAATGGCAAAACACACATGCACCTATTGACAAAGAAAATCTAAACAGAATTACCAGAAGACTTAAAAATCTATTAAAAGAAGAAAAAAACAGGGGGATTCAAACTTACTTAGAAAATCTGACTCCATTCAAAGACACTAACTATTCGCTATGGAAGGCTACGAGAAAAGTAAAAGGACCAAAAGACGCCATACCTCCTTTAAAAAATGCCAAAGGTAAATGGGCAAGAACAGACACAGAGAAATCCGAGACATTCGCAGAACATCTTTCGACAGTATTTAGTCCCTTTACTAGAGTAGTACCATTAGAACAAGAAGAACCATTTCATTCTTTTCTTGAGGCTCCATATCAAATGGAACCGCCAATCTCCAAGTTTAATATTAAAGAAGTGAAACAGATAATAAATAATGAGATACAACCTAATAAGGCACCAGGATTCGACCTCATAACGGGTAAGGTCCTTCAGGAACTAACCGATGATTGTTACAGAATAATCACTATGATCTTTAATGCTATGTTAAGTCTGCACTACTTCCCGTTGCAATGGAAAGTGGCACAGATTATACTAATTCAAAAACCTGGAAAAGATCCAAAAGATGTCAACTCATACCGACCGATAAGTCTGCTCCCAGTCATCTCTAAGGTGTTTGAAAAACTTCTGTTAAGAAAAATAAAACCAATATTAGAAGAGAAGAGTCTCATACCTGACCATCAATTCGGATTTCGTAATCAACATAGTACAATAGAACAAGTTCACAGACTGTACACAACAATAAGAACTAGTCTCGAAAACAAGCAATACTGCACTGCAGCCTTTTTAGACGCCTCTCAAGCTTTTGACAAGGTATGGCACACAGGACTTCTGTACAAATTAAAGAAAAACCTACCTTACACTTACTTCAAACTGCTTCAATCATACCTTACAGAAAGGAGATATCTGGTAAAATATAGTGAAGCCTATACAAAACTCTACGCCATCCTATCTGGTGTACCTCAGGGTAGTGTGCTCGGACCGATTCTATACCTAATATATACGGCTGACTTGCCAACAAGCAACGACCTAACACTTGCAACATTCGCAGATGATACTGCATTCCTGGCCTCTCATGGTAATCCAATAATAGAATCAGAGAGACTGCAACTACATCTGAAAAAAACAAATGAATGGCTTAAACTCTGGAGAATTAGAGTAAACCCCTCAAAATCCACACACATTACATTCACTCTAAGAAGAGGTACATGTCCAGAACTTAATCTCGATGGACATCCCTTACCTCAAAAGGATGACGTAAAATATCTAGGTATTCACCTTGACAAACGACTAACTTGGACCAAACATATATGGACGAAAAGACTTCAACTGGGAATTGTATACAGAAAACTTTACTGGATGTTGGGAAAAAACTCTCACCTATCGATCGATAACAAGCTGCTTATATACAAAACAATAATAAAACCCATTTGGACATATGGTTCGCAGCTCTGGGGATCAGCTAGCAAATCTAATATTATGAAAATACAAAGATTTCAATCCAAAACTCTAAGAACAATCGCTAATGCCCCTTGGTACATCCATAATGACGCAATACATAGAGATCTTCAGGTACTATCAGTCTCCGAAGAGTGCAAAAAATCTTCTGAACAATATCAAAATAGGTTGCGGGTACATCCAAACACCCTGGCACACAATCTTCTCAACAAGCAACAAGCGAAGAGATTGAAGCGATATGATCCCTTGGACCTACCTAACCGATCCTAACAGAGCCTACAGCAGAGGAAGCTACGCCTTCAACAGCGTCCAGCCATTGTGTTCTGTGCCAGTTTTAGTTTTAGTTTTCGTGCTCGCGTAACAATGTATGTGCGCATCTCACCGGTAAACAAGGTAATGTGTGTGTGTCGTGATGCTTTGGTCACTGGACCTTACATCTCTCTGCCATTGTAAAGACAAACAATTTTACTTATTGTTTTCATTTTAAAACAGATTGTAAAAAAACTTGGATGTTAATAAAAAAAAAAAAAAAAAAAAATTTAGTGCAATTCCGTTATCTATAATCGAAACAACAAAGTGATTGACGAACCATTGTGTTCAGTCTGAACAAAGGTTTACATTGGGAAAAAATAGTGCACCAGTTTTATATGTCGGGAAATGTACTTTGTGATGTACTTTGATTCCAACTTAAATCTTTTTTAGAAAAATATTTTTAATAAAATTATATACCATCTACAGAGGAAGATTTTTTCTTCTTAAGTAATTAGTATTATGGTATACAGCCAATTAAAGGGGTTTAATTCCTTTTTATGTTTATCAATATAATGTAAAATTATAGGTTTCTTTTGATAATTTCCCAGCCCTACCCAACTCATCGGCTGTACGCGCACTCATCACTATATACAATCAGATACTAAATAGAAATTGCTCTTATTTTTAAAACAAGTTGAGCTACGCCACTGCATCAAAGTCTGTACTTAAAGCAGGAAATATAACTTTTGCTAGATGTTAAAATACGGGATTTGTTTCTGCAACTCGCATGGCGTGCAATGTTTATGATATTTCGTGTCTAAAAATGAACTGATAATACCATTTGAATAAAAAAAAAGAGAGTTTATGTAATGAATATACATCAGATAGTTATTGCATGTTTAGCTTTATAGTCAAAGTAATGACGTAATTGACTCTCTATTGGTGTCAAGCTAGTAACAATTTTCTTATCACTCATTTTAAAGGAATTTAAAATATATTAAACTTAATGCCAATTCTTGATTCTAAGTTTTTAAAAAAGAACATTATGCCTACTTATCTAACTCTGAAAACTAAAACTTTGCTGTTTTTACATCCAATACTGGAAAGTTAACTATGCTAAAGGAATTCGTCCTCCTGTGCTTCTTTTTGTTGTTCAGTAGGTAAAGAGCTTCAATATTGGTATGGTTGTGGATCATTTCTTCATAGTCCCTGGAAATATTCTGGTTTATTTTTACTCACCATCTCAATGCTCAGGTCTCTATAAATGTCTTCAGTTCCACTGTATTTACTACAACTTTAGTAATTTATTCTAAAATCGCTGAATAATGCTAGTAGTACTTTATCTGGCGTGTCTCCACAAAATCTAAAAAAGTTCTAACTAGCTTAAGGACTTATTTATACATTTATTTATTGTTATTTATTTGGAGATAAAGTCGAATTTTTTCCAATAAGTCAGTAAAACTTTTGTGTTTAGTTATTCCATATATTATAATATTATTCCATATATTATTTCCAATAAAACCTCACAAAAGACTGAGGATGCTACAAAATTCTATAGAATGAAACGGAGCAAATTTTCACGGCACAACAGAATTTACAAATCAAATACGGGAAATAGCAGGAGTAAGAGATTAACCAGGTTGAGAAATTATATCAGAAAATTAAAGATAATAAGACAAGGTAGAAGAGTTGAGGAGGAGAACATGCTGCCAAATTAAAATGGAGCTTCGCAGGACACAATGCCCGACTGAAGGATAAAAGATGGAATCACGAAATACAACAATGAAGACCGTGGTTAGGAATAAGAAGTAGAGGAAGGCCACAAATGAGATGAGCCGATGACATAAAGAAGTTTGGAGGACACAACTGGAAACAGGTGGCGCAAAATAGACAACACTGGATTGAATTGGGGGAGGCCTATGTCCAAAGTTGGATTACTGAAGGCTGACGAAGAAGAAGAAGAAGAAGAAGAAAAAGAAGAGGAAGAAGAAGAAGAAGAGGAAGAAGAAGAAGAAAAAGAAGAAGAAGAAGAAGAAGAAGAAGAAGAAGAAGAAGAAGAAGAGTTGTAGAAACAAAAGCTATAAGAAATTAAACAGGAGAAGTATTATTGACGGAAACAGAAATCGTTGAAGAATAAAAAAAGAAATACTTACAGAATTTAATAAATATTGAATGCAACACAGAAGAAGACGATACAACATTCCATTCTGCTGATGTTAAAACATCTCTAGAGATCACAAAGCACAAAAAATGATGACAAAATTGTAGAAATGATAAAAAAAGGAGGAACCCATTTGAAATTATTATGAGAATATGGAAACAACCTATAACTCTTTGCGAATGAAATAGAAGCGTCATAGCTGCTTCTTATTCATGTTCAGTACATTTGCATCTACTCCATGACAAAGGCCTTCCTCCCCCATGAATTCTCCTACACTCTTTTCTGTTTTGTGGAACTTGGTGCCAATTTCTCCCGACTTGTGGTCTAGCGACAGTTTTTGTAGTCTTCCTCTACTACGACTGTGTTGGCGTGGTCTCCTATGTACAATATTTCTCGCCCACCTTTCACGATTTCATTTACATAATTCTTCCAATTACAACTTTCACCTTCATCCTACTTTGGATGTCCTTGTGCAAAGTGGAATGAGGTAAAGATTTCGTATAATATGTTCTCTCAGATAACACAGCTCGTTCGATGGCCCTCTGTGTTATTTTTAATCTATTGGCTGATAACTGTATACTTAAGTGTCATGATCTCCAGTCCATTGGTCATAATTAGTAGAATGCAATGTATCAATATGTTTTTTAAGACTGAGTTTTCCTGCAAGCAAGCAAGCAATTTGATTCAACCCGACCTGTGGAAGATATCCACCCTATCGAAAAAGTACATTCGGGTGTAACAATTCATTGGGGCGAGGTGTGTTGACCCGAGTTTAAAACAGGGATCACCTCACCTCGCTCCAATGCCCCAGGTCATCCCTTTCCCCCCATAGCACGCTGATGCGCGATGGGGGCACAACTATCGTAGCCAAATGCTCTTCACAATGGAATCCTGGGTAATAAGATTCCAATGTGGTGCCCTAATCGAATTACAAAACTAGGCCAGCGTGAAGCGCTCTATGCCTTTATCTTCTATTTACTTATCCGCGGTACTGAAATTGCTTGCTTGGACCCCAAGTCATTGTACCAAGCCCCACTGAGCTCGGTCCAATGACTTGGTGCTCAAGAATTTTATGATTTTTTTGTTTTTTATGATTTTTTTGGTGGCTTACGCCTTTTCTGTTTTTTTTTGTGTTTTTTTTTGGCTTGCGCCTTTTCCTCTAGACTGAGTTTTCCTACTGCTGCCCAAGTCATTTTCTAGTTATTTCTGTCATTTAATTATGTTTGCCCATTCAATGCTTACTTTATTCATTTCTTCTACTATCACCCAGATTTCTGGAATCAATTTCTTGTTGTACTACATAAATGCTAAATGAAGACATTCTATTTAGAAAACAAATACATGATGTCATCATGACTTAATGGGAGCGTCATCATAGTTATGGTTATAAAATAAAAATACAAATAAATAAAACTAAAGAATTTGCAGAAATAAATTTGAGGCACTCAGAGCAATAGTGGCCTAACCCACATCTCACAATTTTACCAAAACGCTTTTATTATATTAAATCCCTTATTTAATTATTTTCAGATGCAGAGTGGCTCAAGCAATTGTTGTTTGGCCACTCTGCATTTAAAATTACTTATATAAGGGATAATTTTAATGTAATAAAAGAGTTTTGGTAAAATTGTAAGATGTGGATTAGACGGCAGGCCACTATTGCTCTGAGCGCCTCATTTAAAAATGTATCTGTCTCTGTGCTTTGTGCTTTAATATAGCTAACATGGACATTTTGAACATGAACGTTTGGGTTAAAACCTTAAAATGCCCCCGAAAACATTTCTATTTTCTTTCTTTCGGTCTGTCTCAGATTCAAGCTTTACCTGGCGAGTTCATAAAGTACGCAACAGGTCATATCCTAGTGTCAACCGAGACAGAGTTTTAGAGAGTATAGGGAAGAGAGAAGATTTAGAGAGAAATGGCAACTAGTGCATGAATAACGTAGGCACCTATCGCCCTAACCATAAAATTAAATTATAATGAAAGAAATTTGATTCTCAATGATAAGGGTATATAGCTTCTTCTGTAGTCTTTATGTAGAGACTAGACGTTAAAATAAAAGTAGAAGATTGCATTTTTTTGCTCAACTTGAGCTTCATCATTCTCCTGCATGTGTTTTGAGGTTTCACCTCTAGTAAAGCTCTTGTGTCACCTCTCTCATTTCGCCTCTATATACGCTAGTAGCGACCTCTATATGAAGCAACAAAAAGTGAGGAGACTTCTCGTTGATGGCGGATTAGGTGACTAATCTGAAATCACGTTTCCCTTGCACCTAAAATCGTTGACCAACATCTTGAAATGACTTCGGTAACCATGGCAAAGATTCAATTCTAAAATGTTTAGAAAATGAAAGTTTTTAATTCTATAGCTATACTTTATATACAGGGTGTTTGGTAAACAATGGGCCATAGCTTAGCCATAGATTCCTGATGTTAAAATATGTCGATTTAAGCTAAACTTACCTTAGTACAAAAGATGATAATAACCGAAATACATGGTGTCAAAGTTAAACTTTTATTTTATTTATTTTTGAATATTTCCTGACAGGCATGGGACAACAACACAAAATTTGGTAAGTGGTGCTGGTTCTGTACACCCTACTAAATTATGTTAAACACATGTTTCTGGCTACTACCAGAGGCGTACGACGGGGGAACGTGAATGGTTGACCCTTCCCAAATTCTACTCCACTGGCGGAATTTCTATTTTAGTTCCTTTTTTTCATTCTACAATACCTTCTATGTAAATAACATACACTTCATTCGTAACGATAAAGCCATTTGTTTTCGAGATATTTCAAGCTGAAAACGAATGAGAATAATACGTTAATCAAAATAAGTGTGCCTTTTTATTTTTAACTTCAAATATCTCGAAACCTAATGACTTTATCGTTACGAATTAAGAGTATGTTATTTGCATAGAAAGTATTGGAGAATCTAAAAATTATGCTAAAATAGCAGTTTTATTATTGGCGTAGAATTTGGGAAGGGTCAACCATTCACTTTCCCCTGTCGTACGCCTCTGGTATTAACCAGAAACGATTATTTAACATAATTTATTGCGGAGTACAATACCTACACTTTCTGCCAAGTATAATAAGGATATGTCAAATAGATTTATTGTACCGGACACACATAGTTTTAAATAAAGGATAAACTACTTAAAAAAAAAGAATACTTTAAAATAATTTGAGATATCCGTATCACACTTGGCAAAACGCTTCGGCACTGTCCACCCTAATAAATTATGTTAAATAATCGTTTCTGGCTACTGCCAGAGGCGTACGACAGGGGAAAGTGAATGGTTGACCCTTCGCAAATTCTACGTCACTGATGAAACTGCTATTTTAGAATAATTTTTAGATTTTTCAATACTTTATATGCAAATAATATACTTTCTATTCGTAACGATAAAGCCATTAGTTTTCGAGATATTTGAAGTTAAAAATTAAAAGACAGACTTATAGTCTAAGAGCTGGGAGCGGATTTTGTGCGTGATAAGTAATATGGAAAAACTATACGGGGATATGTTGAATTTGTTGTGTACATGACTTTCACCAACGGCCGGAAACCAGAGTTGGGGCCGAGGGTAGTTATAAGGGGTCAAAATCGCGGATTTTATTATTTTTTTTTATGACGCTCATGATCGATAAGTGCACCAAAATTTGGGAATAAGTAGGTCATGACGTACCTAAGTAAAATCTCTATGGACTCAACGCTGCGTGGCCGACAAAGGGGTGGGGATAGGGGTGAATATAAAAAATACAAGGGGTTTTTTGCGACGTTCGTGATTGAGATAGTGGACCAAAATTTGGGAATAAGTAGATCATGACACTACTAAGTAAAATCCCCAGAGCCGGAAACCAGAGTTGGAGATGAGGGTAGTTATAAGGGGTCAAATTCGCCATTTTTATTATTTTTTTGTGACGCTCATGATCGAGAGAGTGCACCAAAATTTGGGAATAAGTAGGTCATGACGTAACTAAGTAAAATCTCTAGGGGCGGAACGCTGCTTGGGGTACAAAGGAGTGGTAGGCAGGGGTAAGTATAAAAATATATGGGGTTTTTTTTTGCCGTTCATGATCGCGATAGTGCACCGAAATTTGGGAATAAGTAGATCATGATATTACTAAGTAAAATCTACAGGGGCGGAACGCTGCGTGTGGGACAAATGTTGTGCCGGGTCACAAAAAAAAAATAATACACACTGCCACTTTGACCCCTTAAAACTACCCTCATCCCCAACTCTGGTTTCCGGCTCTGGGGATTTTACTTAGCTAAGTCATGGTCTACTTATTTCCAAATTTTGGTGCACTATCTTAATATAGCACGTCGCAAAAAACCCTTTATATTTTTTATATTCACACCTACCCCCACCCCTTTATCGGCCACGCAGCATTCCACCCCTGGAGATTGTACTTAGTTACCTCATGACCTACTTGTTACTAAATTTTGGTGCACTATCTCGATCATGAGCGTCACAAAAAAAAATAATAAAAACGGCGATTTTGACCCCTTATAACTACCCTCATGCCCAACTCTGGTTTCCGGCTTTGAGGATTTTACTTAGTTATCTCATGGTCTACTTATTCCCAAATTTTGGTGCACTCTTTCAATCACGAACGTCGCAAAAAACCCCTTATATTTTTTGTATTCACCCCTGCCAAACCCCTTTGTCGGCCACGCAGCGTGCCACCCGCCACCCCTGGAGATTTTACTTAGTTACGTCATGATCTACTTATTCCCAAATTTTTATGTACTCTCTCGATCATGAGCGTCACAAAAAAAATAATAAAAACGGCGACTTTGACCCCTTATAACTACCATCATCTCCAACTATGGTTTCCGGCTCTGGGGATTTTACTTAGTAGTGTCATGATCTACTTATTCCCAAACTTTGGTCCACTATCTCAATCACTAACAGCGCAAAAAAACCCTTTATATTTTCTATATTCACCCCTACTCCCACCCCTTTGTCGGCCAGGCAGCGTTCCGCCCCTAGAGATTTTACTTAGTTACGTCATGACCTACTTATTCCCAAATTTTCGTGCACTATCTCGATCATGAGCGTCACAAAAAAAAATAATAAAAACCGCGACTTTGACCCGTTATAACTACCCTCGGCCACAACTCTGGTTTCCGGCCGTTGGTGAAAGTCATGTACACAACTAATTCAACATATCCCCGTATAGTTTTTCCATATTACTTATCACGCACAAAATCCGCTTCTATCTCTCCGACTATTATTTTGATTAATGTTTTAAAACTCCTTCGTTTTTAGCTTGAAATATTTCGAAAAGTAATGGCTTTATTGTTACGAAAGAAGAGTATGTTATTTACATACAAAGTATTGGAGAATCAAAAATTTGCACTAAAATAGCAATTCCGCCAGTGGCGTAGAATTTGGGAAGGGTCAACAATTCACGTTTCCCCGTCGTACGCCTCTGGTAGTAGCCAGAAACGTTCGTTTAACATAATTTAATAGGGCGTACTGTACCAGCACCACTTACCAAATTTCATGTTGTTGTCCCATGCCTGTCAGGAAATATTCAAAAATAAATATAGTAAAAGTTAAACTTTGACAGCCTGTATTTCGGTTATTATCAACTTTTGTACTAAGGAAAGTTAGCTTAAATCGACCTATTTTAACCTCAGGAGTCTGAGGTTAAGCTATGGCCCATTCTTTACCAAATACCCTCTAGATAACCAAGTCTCTCATTTAATTTTGACAGCAATTTTTTCAAATGGTATATTATGTATTCAGCTTTTTTTGTATGGAGTAAATTTCAATTTTTCTAATAAATCTTTGGAGATCTGACCGAAGACGGACATTAACCATTCTGTAGAGATGTAATATGCAAGTTAAGACCGTATTTAGAATGACATGTAGCTAGCAGTTGCAAGGAAAATTCTGATTTTTACTGAGAGTTAAACATACTCTTTGATGCTTGAGTGTATTAAATAGTTGCAGTGAAAACATCGTCTTTTACTGAGAGTGCAAACATGCTCTTCCATGTTTGAAATTTTTGTGCTTCTCAAAGGGTTCAACTGTGCAGTTGGTGGATTCTTCTAGCAGAAAATAAAGTATCAGAAATATCCTCCACAGACATTTGGACCAGCTTGAGTTACCTGTTGTAAGTGAAGAGTTACACTAAACGCGAACAAAACAACTATTGTGTTTTGCGCCCCCTCTGAGACTGATGGGAAAAAGGCTCTTGCTCAGCCCGACTGCAACCTATTTGGGAGTACTGTTTATCAGGACTCTTAACTGGGATGCCGATCTAAAGGCAACTTTAGATAGGGTAAGAAATATAGCCAGACTACTCCACCCTTTCTCTCTGGGAAAATTGGCAAGACACATACCAAAACTCCCATCCACACTTACAAGACTACTTATATTCGACACGTTATTGAGTACAAATTAGGTCTCTATTGTCTTTTCAATAGATTACAAAACCTGAAGTTGTCTCGTGCAGAACGTAGAATCCTGCGTGGTGCAAACTACAAAGCCTGGAGATTCCCCTCAAACAAAATCCAGAACATTTCTAATATCCCCACAATTATCGAGAGAATAAACTCTCTGAACAGGAACTTCACAACAAAAGTCATCAACGGCCTCCTCTCCGATACTCAACAATCTCTAAAATGTTCCTGTTTATCTCTCGGCTACGTACTCTGCCGCCGAAAGCCCAAAACGGAAAAAATTTCACCCACCGTCTGCTCTAATGCAAACATGTTAGTCCCGAGGAAATAGCCGCAACTATTTTCTCTCACTCGAACGCTAACTGTCCATGCAGTGTCCAAAGCCACCTCGTGACCGCCGCGCCGATGAAGACTGCAGGCTTGCCTGTCCAATGTACAATTGTTTCTAGGGACTGTGGTCGAGGCAAAGCATGGACAGTACACACATATCTCACACTCTGGAAAGAACACCTTTTTCCAACTCGCTCTCTCTTCTCTGGTTTCTGACAGTCAGCTGGACAAACACCGTCTAGCATCCGCAAGCCACCACAACACGTACCCCAGCGCTTTTTCGGACTGTTTGCTTTTACTGCCTACACCAATAATTATCCAACCACATACCCTGAAGAGGACCACAATAATAAACAGGGATAAAACAATGTATTCCTCTCGAAATAAAGTTATCCTTTACGTATCCACAAAATGTACATTGTATATATCTTGCGGAATATGAGATTGTACGTTTCTGTATTTTAGAAATATCGTTATCTTTAGTAGTTCATTCTCCCTGATCGGAAAATTTTTTTTATCTTATTTTGTTATATATTATCTCACAAGGAGTTGTGTAGTTTTTTATTCATTAAGTTATCATATTATTATTACCCCAAAACGCATACAGTAATATTGCTGACTAGGTAAAATTCCATCATATGTAATTACGAGAAGTTGGATCAGACAATTTAGCGAACTATAAAATTAATGAGAGTATTTGCACTTCAAAGGACATGTAAACGTAGGGCAATTATTAAAAAACAATATTAGGCATAGATAGTTTGATTAATGTGATTTGAAACATGACCACATTCAGTTTAATCATGTCTCACTTTGATGGTTTCCAATATTGGTAATTGGACCAAGTTTACAGGCACAAATTAGATTTATGCTTGTTTAATCACAATAATATGAGGCTAAGAGTAGAGAAGACCATGTTTACTTATATAAGCAATAAGCCATTTCCAATAACTTAATAATTGATAATAATAATGTATAATTTAAACAAATAGGTAAGGTAGTCCCTTATACAGTGCGCTGGAATAAGTGTTACCCCCCATATTAACTCATTTATTTTTAGCGCATAATCAAAACGCTCGGGCACTTTAATTTTTAAAATAATCATAATATTATATTATAGCATCAATGTTTCGAACTTTACGCGATCCCTTCAGGTGACAGTCATAACTTTGATTTTTTTAAATGGGAAAGTACATCTTGTGACACCTCATTTAAAATCTTTTGAAATACTGATTATAAAAATGTATAATACTTAAAATTTCGGTCAAATGCTTTTTAAATGCATTCATTGTTTTCGAATCCTGAGAACACTAACCAGTATTTTTGAAAAATTTAAACGCAGAATGAAACGCACATTATTATAGAGAGCAGAAACTCCCATAGAATAAACAAAAGGTTTTTTTAATGATATATTTAAAATTAAAAATCATACAAAATGTTCTCGTTGTTTTCACCCCTGTAACTTATTAAAATAAACATTATAGAAGTTTTTAGGGACTTTCAGCCCTCGGTAATAATGTAATCATGATGCGTTTAAATTTTTCAAAAATTGTTATTAGTTTTCTTAGGATTAAAAAAACGAATGCATTTAAAAAGCATTGGACGGAAGTATTATACATTTTTATAATTAGTATTTCAAAATAATTTAAATAAGGGGTCACATGATGTACTTTCTTATTAAAAAAATAAAAGTTATGACTGTCACCTAAAGGCATCGCGTACAGTTCGAAACATTGATTCTATAAGATACATTCTATGATTATTTTAAAAATGGACCTACCCGACCGTTTCCTTGTGCTAAAAATAAATAAGTTATTATGGGGGATTAACACTTATTTCAGCGCACTCTATTTAAACTAACCAGGTCTTTTTAGATATTTTGGTTTGTATCTGTTTTATATTATGTATTTTTTACATATCTAAGCACAGAAAATGCCAGAAGGTAAAGAAAAATATAAATTAAATTTGCATGTATCGCTTTAAAGATAAACGTTTGAAAGAAAAAAGATTTTTTTAGATACTAGAAACTAATAACATTTTACTCTTAAAAATCATGTTTAAAATAGAAATTGTTAGATAAAGAAATTTCAATATGTTTTTAAAGTACCCCGCACAAACCTTATGGAAATTAGGTCCCAGTGGACTTAGTTCATACTTTGGGAAAATACTCTTTGAAACATCCTGATAAAAAGTTCTTATGGGCACATTTCGATCGTATGGAGGATTTTCAAGATATGGAGGCACAAACTCGGGGAAAATTAAAAGATTTACCGGGTATTTTAATTGCCTGAAATACTGGTTATCTGGCAACATGTAGAAGTTTGGATTAAATAAAAGTACTAATAGTCTGGGATTTTTTCCTGGCTATCCAATAACGACCTTTACTTTAATCTTGACCTTCAACAGACGTCATGTTCTAGAGTTTCGAGGTTTTTCGGCAATTAGTTGATGCAAATTAATTACTGGAGGGTTTTTTGAGGTTGCTAAACACGAATATGCCACCAGAACCGACTCCCGGAGCACCTGGTTTTCAGAGTCAATGAAAGGGGCTCCTGGAGTTTCGAGGGTATTCGGTACTTTCGGTACTACATTGATACAATCGGATTACTCACAGGTTTATGGGGTTGCTGAACGTTAATACGACATCAGATCCAACCCACGGAGGACCTGGTGCATAACGCAGGTCTTCTTCTGGAGTTTCGACAGGTTTCGGAAATAAATTGATGCAAATGGGTATTACCCATGGGTTTTTGGGGCTGCTGAACATGAATATACCATAAGAACAGACACCGGGGTATCTGGTGCCTAAGGCATGTCATCTTCTGGGGTTTCGAGAGTTTTCGGTACTAAATTGATGCAAGCGGATTATAGTCTGTTCGCTAAACTCAGACGCAACTTTCTAGATATTTTAGTCGGTAATTTTGCCAATTTTAGTAAAATTGGCAAAAAATAATTACTAAATAGTTAATAATTACTAAATAGTTAGTAATTTTGCAAATTTTTGCAAAATTGGCAAAAAACAAAAAAATTATCGACTAAAATATCTAGCCAGTTGCGTCTGAGTTTAGTGAACCGACTATACTGTTGTGTTTTTGGGATTGCTGATTACGAGTATGACTTAGATAAAAGACTCTGGATTATCTAGTAACCACGATGAATAGCACTATCAAAATAGAATATAGAAAATCGATCTTAAAATAAATGAAGGAAAACATTGTCAGATATAAATTAAGTTTATATTTATAAATAACTAAAACAATTGCACAACATAGTTATTTTAATAAAAATCTACAAATAGCAAAAAAACTTTACACTAATTTGTACGCTTTCTTTGAACAGTAACTCAGAAAACCACCGAGCACTCGGTGAATACCAATCCGTTTGCATCAATTTAGTATCGAAAACTCTAGAAACTCCAGAAGATGACGTACCTTAGGCAATAGGTGCTCCGGTGTTTGTTCTAATGGCGTATTCGTATTCAGCAACTCTAAATCGCTATAAGTAATCCGTTTGCATTAATGTAGTACAGAAGACTCTCGAAACTCTAGAAGATGACGTCCGTTGAAGGTCAAGGTCAAAGTAAAGGTCGCCATTGGATAACAGGAAGAAATCCTAGACTACTAGTACTTTTCTTTGATCGAAACTTCTACATATTGCCAGATAACCAGTAACTCAGGGAACTGGAATACCCTCCATACGATCGAGTTGTGTCCATGAGAACTTTTCATCACAATGCTTCAAAGAGTATTTTCCTAAAGTAGGAACTAAATCCACTGGGACCTAATTTCCATAAGGTTTGTGCGGGGTACTTTGAAACTAAACGCTCTCAACCTGCAAAAATGCAGTAATATTTGCCCGAAAATATACTAAGAATTTAGATATTACGTTTTAATAGTGTTTTTTTTTAACAAATTACCATGGCAAAATCTGTAAGTCCTTATGTAGAAGTTATACAAAACTGTTTTTGGGATAACACAATGTTATTCTTTACAACATTATTTCGCTTTACAATGTAGTTTAAAATTGTTCGTTTTTTCGTTGACTTTCGAATGGATATGGATAGTACATCATATCTCGATCACTCGGATCATAATATTCAATCCTTCCCTGTTTTGGACTACTACGGTAGCTTTATATAGACTATGGCCAATAATTCCTTTGATTTGATCCATCCAGCATGTGGAGATAACTAAACGGCTAAAACAGGGAGATGGGCTGGCACCGACTCTGTTTAATAAATGTATGGAGTATGTCATAAGAAAAACGTCCGTAAACCAAAAATGTATTGTTTAATAAGTCTAAGCCAATTGTAATGTACGCAAATGATGTAAACTTGATGGGAAGAAACGCAGGAGACATCACAGAATTTCAAGTAGAGCTTGAAGAAAATGCGAAAAAATAGGGCTAGCCGTCAACGTAGATAAAACTAAATACAAGCATGTAACCAACGAAACTTGCAGAATTTGACAATAGACGACGCTAACATAGAAGTAGTAAAACAGCTCACATACCTAGGCGTAAATATAACTGAGGATGGCAGCGAGAATTAAGAAACACGAAAACGGATAATGCTTGTTAACAGAGCATACTTCTCTGTGTCACAGGTGTTGGGATCCAAAGATATCCTTTGGTAAGTTAAGTTTATACTATAAACAACCATCATACGACCAATAGCAACATATGGCGTAGAAACATGGATCATGACTGAAAAGACAATAAACCTTAATAATTTTGAAAGAAAGATATTAAGGAGGATACTGGAACCCATCTGTGACAAATACATATGGATAATAAGGTTCAATCACGAGTCATACCAATATTACAAAGAACCCTCTCTAGCAAATTATGCAAAAATACAGAGATGGCGCTGGACAGGTCACCTTGTAAGAATGGATAACGACAGAACACCTTGTAGAACGCTTAGCGGAACTAACTGTGGTGGAACCTAGGCCAGTAGGGAGCCCAAGAAAGAGGTGGATAGACGAAGTCAGAACCGATGCCAAAGAGATATTGAGGATGTACAAATGGAGGAGAGCAGCCAGGGACAGAGATAATTGGAGGATGCTGGGGAAGGCCAGGGTCCGACTTGTGCAGTAGCACTATAGGCGAGAACTAGTGTTGCCCAAAATCGATCTTGGTCTTGCAGTCTTGGTCTTGTTCTTACGTTTTCACAATACCAAGACCAAGACCAAGACCGCTTTATTTTAGCAAGACCAAGACCAAGAATGACCATGCAAAACTTGAGCAAGAACAAGACTAAGCCTGCGAGACTCTTGCGCCTTGCAGTTAGGATTAGTGTCATTTTAGGGAGTATAGTAGTTCGGATATATTATGCTTAGAGACTACGAGAAGCAAAAAAATAGATAACATAAAATTTGGAAAATTGGACTTGTGGATTTGACTTGCGGATTATGAACAATACAATAAACATACATAGCGAATCAAAATATTCATTAAAATAACACTTGGAATATTTATTTGACACGTACTCAGAGCTCATAATAAATTATTACAATGTAAAAATAAAATATTTTGTAATACATACTTTCCTAGCAGACGATGGCGACGCCGCCTTCGCTCTGAAATTAATTGTAATTGTATAGATTTTGAGAATAGCTGTCCTTTCATAAAATAATCTGTGTTGTGAGGCCGACGACCGTACATACATAATATCCTATTGAAACTTTTTAAATATAGGTCTCCTAAGCTATTAATAAAATATATACGACACACACTCAGTTGTTTTTCGTTATCAGTTAGTAGGATTCTAAATTATGATTAAACATCGTACTTGTAAACTTTCTGCAGAGTGTGCAATTTTATATCAATAGGTCAAACAAAATTCCTTTATAAAAAAATACACAGATAATGTTCTTTAATACAGTCAAATTTATGTAATTTATTTGTTTTTTTTGTGTTTTAACCATGTTTTAGCACATGTAATATAAGGTTATTAAATGCAAATGTTTAAAGAAACAAACCGACTCCCGTGGGATATGGGATCTGGTAGATAGCTCAATTTGTGAGAGTATAGGAAGGGATAGTTTTTTAGTTCATGGGTTCAAACCTCACCCGATGTGAGTTGTTTAGATATTTATTAATTTGGTTGGTTTTTACTATGTCTATAGGGTGAGGCAGATAAATATCCTATTAGAAATATCTCGGGAACTAAAGGCAACAGAATCATGAAAATGGAAACGAAGGGGTTTTAAAGAGTGATCTATTTAATGAAAATATTTTCATCTAGTTCCTACTTCCGGTTATACCGGATGTTGCTTATAACTTCGTTTTTTTAAATGGGATACCCTGTATATTTTTACATTTTTAAATTCTCCTCGATGTCTTCGTTGTTAAAATATAAGGTTTTGTAATGTTATATAGGGTAGTTTAAAAGAAAATTACATTTTTTTTCTTAATTTCGTAGCAATATTCACACCCTGTAGAATTGTAGTAGTTTGACATCAAAAACTCTATTTATGTTCATATGATTTTTAATATAGTCTACTATTGTTAATAATTGTTAGTATAGCTAAATTTTTAATTTTAGAATAAAAGGTTGGTCGAAACTCGAAATGAGCATTTTCTGAGTTTTCTTAAATGGAACACCCCGTGTTTTTTGGTATTGTAATGAAATGATATGTTATGGTACTTTTTTATTTCTTAAGCATTCCCTATACCTAACTGCTTTAGTTTGTAAGTTGTTGGTGATTCAAGCCAAATATTAATTGCAACAAAAAATACGTGAAATTTTATTAGGTTGGTCGTGAACATATTCAATCGCAAATAATTTTTTGGAAATAGATACATATTAATTAGTCTAGGCGCCAATAGAGGTCACCGTGTCATTTTCAATTCTGATGGACAAACTCAACGGTTTCTTATGGATTTTTGGCTGCTGATTACGAATTTCGAGGGGGGATTTCGATCCGAGTGGTCAAAAAATTGTTATAAACAATTTAATTGTTTATAAATTGTTTATAAGGCTCTGGCTCATAAACTAAAAGAGATAAAAAAATGTTTAAAATAAAATTTGTTCCCTAATAAAAAACGAGAAAACAACCGTTTACTAAACTTAAATCCGACAATTAGAACTCAAGATATTGTAAAATTAGTGCACAATGCAAATTGCAAATTGCAAAATAAGTATTTTTCGAAGCTTTACCGATCGTAACTCGGCTTCTACGCATGCAAATGAACCTTGTAAAGTGTCCTTTTAAAGCATAATTAAGAGGCTTCCAAACGAAGTTTGTTAAATTATTTGATCTTCATTTGTTTTAAAGTTATACCCGTTTGAAGTTATAATTTTCTTAAAAAAATTGTACATTAATTTGTTTATAAAGGTCTCAAGCAAACTTGAGCTATAAACATTTATAGTTTAATTAACAATAACGATAAAACAACTCAAAAGGAACAATTTGAGCTTACGAAAATGTTCGTAAGTTTATTTTTGGCTAAGATATTTTAATGGCGCGCTATGAGGCGCAAGATTGGCTCACAGTCAAGTAAGTATGTATTCTTCGACGCTTTATCGATCGTAACTCGGCTTCTACGCACGAAAATGAGCCAATATGTGATATCCATATAAAAATGGATCGAGTTCTTTTGCAGCATCATCATTGCATATAAAACGAGTATTTATGATGTGGCGGCATACACACAATTAACGGGACTTGATGATGCTGCAAATGAACTAGATCCACTTTATATGGATATCATATAGATAATTAGACTCTGAAGCCTCAAAAAGTTTTAGTTTTACTGCCTACAAGAGCAGACTTGTACCATCATGTAACTGTTAAAATTTCGCTAAGAACTTATGCAGATGTAAAAAAGCTGATATTCCCTGTATATCTCTATGCAGATTTGCAGATGCATGAAAAAAAGGGTTGTAAAAATAGTATTAATAAATAATATCAACTTACTTTTTAGTTATACTTCTGAAATATTAGTTTTTAATGTTTTTTTCTCATTTAGTGCAAAAAATAGAAGACAATGTAAATAGAATGAAAGGTGATACGAGGTACAGTATGATGATTTAATTATAAGAATTATATGATAAAATTTTATTAGGATCTTCAAAAATGAAAAATGAAGATAACGTATGTATACATAGAGAAGTTAGCGCGTGAACCTTTACGCGGTGAGCCGATCTTGCGCCTCATAGCGCGCGCCATTCAAATATCGACCATTCAAATATCGACATCTTGGCCAAAAATAAACTTATGAGCATTTTCGTAACCTCAAATTGTTCCTTTTGAGTTTTTCTATCATTATTGTTCATTAAAGTATTAATATTTATAGCTCAAATTTGCTTGTAACCCTTATAAACAAATGAATGTACAATATTTTTAAGAAAATTGTAACTTCAAACGGGTATAACTTTAAAACAAATGAAGATCAAGTAATTTAGCAAACTTTCTTTAGAAGCCTGTTAATTGGGTTTTAAAATGACGCCTTCTAAGTCTTATTTTCATGCGTACAAGCCGAGTTACGATCGATAAAGCTTCGAAAAATACTTATTTTGCAATTTGTAATTAGCATTGTGCACTAATTTTACAATATCTTGAGTTCTAATTGTTAGATTTAAGTTTAGTAAACGGTTTTTTCTTCGTTTTTTATTAAGGAACAAATTTTATTTGAAACATTTTTTTTATCTCTTTTAGTTTATGAGCCAGAGCATTATAAACAATTTATAAACAATTAAATTGTTTATAACAATTTTTTGACCCGTCGCATCGAAATGCCCCCTCGAAATTCGTAATCAGCAGCCAAAAATCCATAAGAAACCGTTGAGTTTGTCCATCAGAATTGAATATGACACGGTGACCCCTCTGGCGCCTAGACTAAATCTAGACTGATCCTAAAAGTTACCAATAATGGTTTAGCTATCAAAATACCTATACAGTTAAGATTGTTGGTGCGATTAACAATTAAGCACAAATTAAGCCAGTTAGGTATAGGGAATGCTTAAGAAATAAAAAAGTATCATAAAATATCATTTGATTACAATACTAAAATACAGGGTAACCCATTAAAGAAAACTCAAAAAATACTCATTCCGAGTTTCGCCCAACCCTGTATATCAAATGCAACATTTAGATATACATACTAATAATTTTTAACAATAGTAGACTATATTAAAAATAATTTGAACATAAATAAAGTTTTTGATGTCAAATAACTACAATTCTACAGAGTGTGAAAGTTGCTACGAAATTAATAAGAAAACATAATTATCTTTTAGACTACCTCATATAACATTATAAAACCTCATATTTTAGAAAGAAGACATGGAATAGAATTCAGAAATGTAAAAATATACAGGGTGTTCAATTTTAAAAAACGAAGTTATAAGCAACTTCCGGTATAATTTGAAGTAGGAAATATATAAAAATATGTTCATTAAATAGATCACTCTTCAAAACCCCTTTATTCCAATTTTCATGATTCTGTTGTGTTTCGAGATATTTCTAATAGGAAGGTTATCCGCCTCACCCTGTATGTTAAGT
Organism: Diabrotica virgifera virgifera; assembly: GCF_917563875.1. Taxonomy (NCBI): domain Eukaryota; kingdom Metazoa; phylum Arthropoda; class Insecta; order Coleoptera; family Chrysomelidae; genus Diabrotica; species Diabrotica virgifera. The sequence goes on from NC_065444.1 coordinate 150,083,866, forward strand.
CAAGCTGAAAACGTACCTATACTGTTACGTTGTTCTAGGATCTAAAGTAACGTTTAATAAATAGCAATATGCTGGTGGGTAACTGCGAGACTTGCAAGACTCTTGCTGCAAGACCAAGACCAAGACCAAGACCGGGAGTGCAATACCAAGACCAAGAACAAGACCAGGTATATTGGTGCAAGACCAAGACCAATACTCTCTAAGTCTCGTCTTGGTCTTGCATTTGGGCAACACTAGCGAGAACATAGAAAAATATTTATGATTAATAGAAATATAATATTTAACCTAATGGTAGTATAAATCAGCTTTCAAAAAGCCACAGTGAAATAATTATTGAGATTAAATTCTGCACAATAAATTGGAAAGTTATTAATTTTCCTGAATTAACTACCCTAGTAATTTCCATAAAGCTCCATTGAATTGGAAAACCGCAACACACTCTACATCATAAAATCAGGTTTGCTTTTAATCCCGAAATTCCTGTACTACCTTTCTGTGGCGTCACGTGAAATTTATATTCATATATCTGATAAAATTTCAATACGGTCCGGCAGCGCATAGGCCCGCTACGAGAGTCCTCTCAGGGAAGCTGACAAGACAACAATGGATCTCTTCATCCGTTATTTGGCGTCCATACAAAGCTACGAAGTGATATTGGAAATAAAATATTTCGCTTCGATAGACTCTTTCATGCAGTTAGATGTAAATAAGGGATGTAACTGATGCAAAGGGTTGATTTGCATTAAAATGCGGAATTAGTTTGGAAACGGTAGGTAGAAGTTTGAGAGGGGTGTTAGCCTAGGAAAGATGAGACTTCATTTCAGGACGAGGTACACCAGAAAAAATTATTCGTTCATCCAGGTTTTGATAAATACATACGAAAAATTAAATGTAAGATTAAAAACAATGACATTCGTTGTGCATGTCATTAAAATATATGTGGACTTTCTTAAAGGAGTCTTTCCTTGTCTCCCAAACAATGTGATTGCTGAACAATATAAGAACCGGCGCCGGTGTAGCACCGACCATGTCAAACCTTTAAATAAGGAAGGGAAGCATATTTACAGATGCTCTTACACTACGGCACTAGACTGCTGAAATCGGTTAGCCTTTGATAAACACTATTACGCTACAAACTCTCATTGATTTAGGCACCTATTCAATTATAAGGCATCTATTACATTTTGGTGTCTAAATTTTTATTGCAATTAATATTATTGTAAGTATCGTATATTTATATTTTAATTTATTGCTTGAAAAACAGGAATAGAAATGTATTTTATTTTCTGACAAATGTCTTTGGAAGAGCCAATTAGCCAGACTTGGTTGTGATTGATTGCAGATTCACAGTCATAAATTTCTTAGTTCATAACATAAGTACTACAATATTATTTTTATAGATACGTAGGTATATTCTGTTGCTTTCCTTTTATTTTTTTTTATATAAATGTCGAAATTTTTAATAGAAATGTCTAAACTGCAATAAACCTAGCATATTAAATTTTCAAAAATCTTAAATTTTAAGAATGTGTTTTTTGACCCTAACCCGAGAAACAAATAAAACCAAAATTATAAAAAAACGCCATTGAATAAAAAAGAAATAAATATTTTTATTTTCATTTATTTATAGGTACAGATATAATTACAGTTTAACCCCGATAAGTCGGCCCCCGATAACCCGGAAGTCCGGCTAACCGGCTTTTTATCAGACAAACATTTCAACAATAAAAATGTATGTAATATAATATTTGAGAGATAATGTGTATTTGTGTAATTTGAACTATACGATAGTAAAAATGACTCATGGCACACTCATGAACGTCAGAGCGGCGTTCATTGTCTCGGATTATCGGAAACAACAGGCACCTGTATTCCTTTATTTATTTCAAACTGTCTTAGTATTGTTCAAAAAAGACTAAAATACTATTTAAAAAATTCTTTTTTAAACAATGGTCTTAGACTCCACTGTTCTTAAATAACATAACATTGTTCCGATTGTGACCGTATTGTGTGTAGTACAGTCGTATTTTTCGCTTCCGTTCTGTAATGGTGCTTCAAATAGGTTTGTGTTTGCGTATTTTTTTGTCTACGCATGAGTTTTTTACAAAGAAATGAACAATACTCTATACTCTATACAACTATACGTAATTTACATGGGTACTGTGCATATATATTTCATGTTATTTCAATTATAATCGAGTTTATTTGTAACTATACCGTATTTTATTAATTTCTACCATATTCTCCGGCTAACCCGGATTTTCGATAACCCGGATCGGCCGCGGTCCCGATTAATCCGAGTTATCGAGGTTCCACTGTACTCGTATACAGTGCGTCCATAAAGAATCGCATAAATTCATTATTGGCTAAATAAACAACATTATTAGAAATTACCGAAACAGGTCAACTTTTGATTTTAATTTATGATATTTGGCATATATATCATACTAGTGACGTGATCCGCCTGGACGTCATGACGTAATCGAAGATGTTCTAAAGAAGAATAGAGGTCGTGCTAGCTCATTTGAAAGGCAATTCAATTCTCTATTCAATAATATAAACAATAACATAATTATTTATACATGGTGTCCAATTTTTTTTTATATTACATTAATTGACACACAAAGACGAATGTGCGACAAAGACAGAAATAAAATTTTTATTTGGCAAATAAACATTGCCCTTAAACAGCAGCTTAAACATTGAATTTAATCAAAAAGTAATGTTTATATTTGAAATAAATATTTTATTTCTGTTTTCTGACAGCAGTAAAATGTATTTTAAATTAAATAAACTACGTAAAGTATTCTTCTTGTGTCAATCAATTTAACTAAAAAATTGTTTTTGGACACCTTGAATAAATAATTATATTAATGTTTATATTACTGAATGGAGAATTGAATTGCCTTTCAAATGAGCTATCACACGATCGATATTCTCATTGAAAAAATCATCGATTACGTCATCACGTCCATACGGATGACGTCACTATTCTGATACATATGCCAAAAAATCAGAAATAAAAATCAAAAATTGACTTGTTTCGGTAATTTCCAATAATGTTGTTTATTTAGTTCCTAATGAATTTATGCGTTACTTTATGGACGCACTGTATACGAGTAATTATATCTGTACTTGTAAATAAGTGAAAATAAAAAATATTTATTTGTTTTTTATTTATTGGCGTTTTTATTTTAATTTTCGTTTTATTTGTTTCTCGGGTTGCATATTTACAAATGCTCCTATACTACGGCACCAGAGTGCCGAAATCGGTTAGCCTTTGAAATACACTATTACACTACAAACCCTCATTGATTTCAGCACCTATTAAATTATAAGACTTCTATTAAATTTTGGTGTCTAAGTTTTTATTGCAATTAATATTATTGTAAGTATTGTGTACTTCAATTTATTGTATTCAAATAGAACCCTAACCCGAGAAACCCTAACCCGAGAAACAAATAAAACCAAAATAAAAAAAAACGCCAATGAATAAAAAACAAATAAATATTTTTTATTTTTATTTATTTATAAGTACAGATATAATTACTCGTATATAGTGCGTCCATAAAATAACGCCTAAATTCATTATTAACTAAATATACAACATTATTAGAAATTACCAAAACATGTCGATTTTTTATTTTAATTTATAATTTTTGGCATATATATATCATACTAGTGACGTAATCGTGTACATAGCTCTGACACCCTGTATAAATAATTATGTTAATGTTTATATCGTTCAATAGAGAATTAAATTGTCTTTCAAATGAGCTAGCACACGACCCCTATTCTCCTTTAAATCTTTTAAAAAATCGTCGATTACGTCATCACGTCCAGACGGATGACGTAACTAGTATGATATATATGCCAAATATCATGAAATAAAATCAAAAGTCGACCTGTTTCGGTAATTTCTAATGATGTTGTTTATTTAGTTAATAATGAATTTGTGCGATACTTTATGGACGCACTGTATACGGGTAGTTATATCTGTACCTATAAATACACACATGTTCAAAAGTTTGGAATACCTTACAAATAATATATCTACGCCTATGGTGGTTTCAAAACTGTTGTTGATATTTATTTTAAAGCATTTTTACATGAAAATGATAAAAGCTTTGAATCATTTTTGTATCATTTTGCCCATTTTGGTCACATTCAACTGATTAGCGTATTGACACATTACATATTTCAGTCTGTATTTAAATTTAAATTGAGCCGTTTAAAAATGCCTAGAAACGTGATATCTCACTTTGACAGATCTAGAGTAATTGCTTTGTTACAACAGGGCTTTAGCCAAAGTTATATCGCGATTATTGTTGATGTTACTCAGAGTGCTGTATCTGAAATTTAAAAAAATCCAAGAGACAAAAAATGACGTCAAGGATCATTCCAGAAGTGGTGGAAGTCGATGTACAACAGCAGCACAAGATCGGCAGATAACATTGATAGCTCGAAGAAATCGTCTGGAATCCACAAGTGGTATATCCAAAGAAATTTCTAGGCTGCAAGGACTGAATATTTCACGGTTAATAAGACGCCGACTAAATGCGGTAAATTTGTATCGTAGAAGGCCCTTACAAGTTCCTAACCTACTAACCTACCAACACAAAATAGTAAGGTTGCAATGGGCTACAGAAATGGTGCAACATGGTCCTAACTGAAACCTGATGTTCTCTGATGAGTCAAAAATTGGCTTGGTATCTGATTCGCGAAGAACACTGGTTTGGAGGGCCCCAGGACGACAAGCCCTACTATAAACAGCCCAACCGCGTGTCCCGTTTGAAGGTGGCAGTATTATGGTTTGGGGTGGTATTTTGAGTGGTACACGGACGCCACTGCTGGTTCTGGAGAGAAGTGTCACTGGTGCTGTGTACATCGACGAAGTTTTAAATCCTGTTGTACGTCTATTCCGAGGGGCAGTATGTGATGAATTTGTGTTTATGCATGACAACGCACCTCTTCATCGAACAGCAGCAGTACAAAATTTTCTGGAAGAAGAAGGAATATCTACATTACAGTGGCTCTCGAATTCCCCCGATATGAACGTTATTTAACGTGCTTGGGACATTCTCAAGACACGCATCAAAAAGAGAAACCATCCCCCTATTACACTTCGCGAACTAAAAGATTCTGCTCGTGAAGAATGGGAGAGAATTCCGCAAGCCCAGCTCGACCAGTTAATCGGCAGCATGCCAAATCGCCTACAGCCATGCATACAGGCCAATGGAGGAAATACTTATTATTAGTTTTATTAAATTTTTTTTTCTTTACTAATTTATTTTTAAATGTAAGTTGTACTTTCTAAGTTGTTCATTCAAATAGAATAAATATTTTTTTTGCATATCGTTTATCTGGTTTTGAGAATTATTTAGAATTGTTAAGAATTATATGTGTTAATAAAAATAAAAAATATTTATTTTTTTTATTCAGTGGCTTCTTTTATAATTTTTGTTTTATTTGTTCCTCGAGTTAGGGTTAAAAAACACATTCTTAAATATGCTAGGTTTATTGCATTTCTATTAAAAATTTCGACTTTTCTATAAAAAAAAAAAATAAAAGTGAAGCAGCAAAATGTACCTATGTATCTATAAAAATAATATTTTAGTAGTTATGTTATGAAAAAAGAAATTTATGACTATGAATCTGCAATCAATTACAAACAAGTCTGTCTAATTCGCTCTGCGAAAGACATTTTTCAGAAAAGAAAAGACATTTCTAATCGTGTTTTTCAAGCAATAAATTGAAATATAAAAAATATACAATACTTACAATAATATTAATTGCAATAAAAACTTAGACACCAAAATTTAATAGAAGTCTTATAATTTAATAAGTGCCGAAATCAATGAGGGTTTTTAGCGTAAATAATAGCGTATTTCAAAGCTAACCGATTTCGACACTCCGGTACCGTAGTATAGGAGCATTTGTAAATATGCGAACGGGAATGATGACAAGTGTGACTGTGGAGCAATACTGCCCGCATAGTTACTAGTTACACTGTCGATGACTTATGGAGAGGCAACCAACTAGCACTGGACACAGCCCAATACTGGGCTCAGAAACTATAGTTTTCCGGACACTAAAAAGTAGAGTCCAACGAAATAATAAAAAATTTATTTTAATAGTACAATTATTAGATTTCGCTGTCCACAAAACACATTTATTTTATTAAACTAATAGTCTGGGCAGATTATCGGTGAATAGGCCATTTTTGGGAAAAGTTATTTACCAGCAATTCTATTGCTGGAATCGAATCTTATGATTCTATATATTAATAATATAGATATGCAAAATCCGCAGATGATGTGCTACTTTTTTTATAAACAAAATGGCGCCCGAAAATCGTGTTTTTTTCAATTTTTGCTCTATAACTAAAAACATTTTAACTTTACACCAAAAACACTCAAACAAAAATTCAGCGTAATTAAATTCTGCATAGAAACGTGTTTTTCCCGATTTACTTCGACAAAAATTTTTCCCCGGAAAATGCGGGATTTTTCAACAAAATCTTTAATTTTCATCTAAAATTTTAGATAAGTAATTGTTTATTAATAATTAAATAACTTGATAATATAGAAGCCCATTTCGCTTAGATTGTAATTCCAGAAGCCGATGGAAATTAAATGAACATTTTAGCAACAATTGAATTCTTAATTAAGAATTTACGGTCGCTATAATAACCACAGTAATTATGATACATAAGAATAACTATAAATTTTGTATAAAAAGAAACTGTAACTATCTTATGTACTTTACAAAATTGAAATTGGACTATATAAACGGCCTCTGGAATATTTTAAAATTATAAACAATTTTTTGGCTTATAAACAAATAGAATATCTCGGGAAATATTAAATCAAATTAAATCACGAAAACTGTATTGGAAAAAAGCGGCAGAATGCTTCTTTTAAAAGAAAAACATTTAATTGTAATAACTGGTTCTTGAGATACAAGAACTGGAATTTACGGCAAATATACAAATAATAGGATCATAATTTTCAAACCATCACCTTTTTGTTTTTGTCCTCTTTTTCTACATCAATTTTCATATCTTTAAAATACTTATAACATATATTATTATAATAAAAACTATCGAAATTACGAGTGAAAACTGCCAAAAATAGCAAAACTCCAATCAAAAACTAAGTTGGAGAAAATTTAATCTCAAAGTTCAAAATCGGTATACGTTAAAAAAACGCGTTTTCTCGGCTTCCCATGAAGCAATTTTCTTCATTTTTTTTTGTTCCCAAGTAACTCAAGTAGCGCTATTCTATTTGTTTATAAGCTAAAAAATTGTTTGTAATTTTAAAATATTCCCGAGGCCGTTTAAATGGTCTAATTTCAATTCTGAAAAGTACATTAGATAGGTACAGTGTCTTGTTATAAAAAAATCATAGATATTCTTAAGTATCATAATTTTTGTGGTTATTGTAGCGACCGTAACTTTTTAATTAACAATTCAATTGTTGCTAAACTGTTCACTTAATTTCCATCGGCTTCTAAAGTTATAATCTATGCGAGGAGAGCTTTTATAGTACCAAGTTATTTAATTATTGATAAACAATTACTTATTTAAAATTTTAGTTGAAAATAAAGATTTTGTTGGAAAAACCCGTATTTTCCGGGGAAAATTTTCGTCTAAGTAAAGTTTTAATGCAGAATTTAATTACGGTGAATTTTTATTTGGGTGCTTTGGGTGTAAAGTTAAAATCTTTGGAGTTATAGAGCAAAAATTGAAAAAAACACGATTTTCGGGCGCCATTTTGTTTATAAAAAAAGTAGCACACCATCTGCGGACTTTGCATACCTATATTATTAATATATAAATTCATAAGATTCAATTCCAGCAATAAAATTGCTGGTAAATAACTTTTCCTTGTATTTTGCTAATTAGCCCAGAGTATAATGCCTTTTTCACTTTACACTTTCCAGTATTTTACATTATCAACTTTCTTGATTTTATGGTTTCAGACATTCCTACTTATCTCCTGATATCGACTAGAAATACTGTTGTGTCGAATTTTTACCTCATGACTAATTTTCTTTAAAGGGGGTGAATTTTGTTTGAAACTGTGGTAGAATTATTTTATTTTTAAATTAAATAAACATATTCGGTACAATTCAAAGAATGTTCAAAAAAATTTCAACCAAATATTGAAAATTAATTAATGCTGGCAAATTTTTACAGACACCTCAAAAAATGGATTTTGCAGTAGACATCAGAACTCGTCATCGGATCTTATGAAAAAAAATTTAAAAATATTTTATTAGATTATGTGTTGTCGAGGTAATGCTGTCTAGTTTTTTTAGTTTTAATAATTTTAGAGTTTTTGATATCGCTCAGAACATTTTTTAAAAAAAGGGGTGAAAATCAACATATTTATTATTGTTAAAGAAAAAATTTCTCGACAGCGTTACTTAAATTGTGTCTTATTTCCAAATCAAATAGTAAATTGCATAAGATGCCACAAGGAACTTCCACTTCAGAACAATATTAGTCAAAAAAAGAAATAGGTTCATAGATATTGAGGGAAATAGCATGTTTATATAAGTCCAAATGTTATTTAGGGGAGGGGGTATGTGTTTGAAATGTGATAATAAAAAAATCGAATTTTTATAACGATTTCCGAGGTGGAAATCAAAACGTCATATAAATTTAATTTCAAACTTAAATTGTGGCTTATTTTCTAGTTGAATGTAGACTGCTACGGAATCAATTTGAACTGAAAAATGATTTCTTAGCGGTGGTAATGGAAAATATATCTTCAAAATCTTTGAAACGATTTGCAATATCCGTCAGCAATTTACAAAGTTTTTCTTCATCAGTTTTAAACATATTTTATGGTACATTATTTAATGATTTTAATGAGGGAAATAATTGAACGAATTCTCGCTTTTTTTATGGTTAATGAATAGTTCGATTTTACGTTCAAAACTTATAAAAGTAAATTTGTCGCAATTATTGATTTATAAAAATAAAGCAAGTTCCTAGCCTAATTCACAGCATGTTTAAAACCTTTTCTAAACTTAACCATCGAATATGATTGTGGTATAAGACATTAGTATGTTCTGTTCCTATAACTCTTCCAAAAATGCTATGAATGCACGATGATTTAATCCTCTTGAACGAATACAACTGACAATATTAGTTAGAATTATTGAAATGACGATGTCTACTCGCAAAACATTTTTGCACAATACCTGCTGACGGATTATGCAGTGACAAAATAATAAATCATGTTCTGAAAATTGTTCATGAACGTAATCTTTAAGTTTTCTCAACATCACAATATTTGCTCCTCTTAAATTTGGTGCTCCGTCAGTTGTTACACTTAGGTACTAGGTGATTACAACGTAGTTTAAAATTTTCCAAACAGTACCAGACTACTTCAAAAATATTGTTTCCATTTGTTGAAATTTCGTGGATTTCATTGAGAGAGCTGACCAAACTCTGTGCCGGAAACCCAAATAATTGCCCGCGTTGTTTTGAAAATTTGCGGAAAAATCACCCGCTGCGAAAGTGTTAATTACTAGCTGTATTATCTATATTTAATTATTAATATTAGCAATAATTAAAAAAAAAACTTTAAATGAAAATAAATAACTTTTAGACCTGCATCCTGGACCCAGTCGGTCAAACTTTGATGTACGGGAACACTGGAACAGGGGAAGTTTTAATTGTGGAACAGTTTAAAAATTTTGGAACGTCAGATTACGAAAAAGTCCCATGTATTTTGTCGGACAGAACATCCAATTGATTTGTTACCCTTTCATTAAACTCTCATGCAAAAATCAGACGGCTATTACTAACCAACATGATTCCTGTCATTTGACATTTTCTTCGTGTTCCACTCATTAAAATGCCCAGTTATTGATAAACACCAGTCTGATTTTTGCATGAGAGTTTAATAAAATGGTAACAAATCAATTGGAAATTCTGTCTGACAAAATATATGGAACGTTTTCGTAGTCTGACGTTCCAAATTTTTAACCTGTTCCACAATTAAAACTTCCCCTGTTCCAGTGTTCCCATACATCAAAGTTTTTCCGACTAGGCACCGTTAAGCTCTATTAACAAATGTTAGTAGGTTAAAGACCACAGGGTAGACCACCAAAGCGATGGCAAGAAGGATGGACCTCTTCGTCCGGGGAAGACTTGATGACAATGAGCAGGCAGTCGGAATGATCGATCATGCTAAAAAGAAGAAGAAGACGAAGAAGTTATTTCCTGTTTGTCATGATATAGAATACATTTATCAACAGAAACATTTGATTTCATAATTGTTTGTTAAATAGAATATCGTAAGTTGAAATTAAAATACCAGTTACAGGAAAATGAAACAAGTATTCTGTAGTCAATTATTATCTAAAGATACGGCTCATGTGATGTTATGACCTACTTACTGATGTACTGTACCACGGCTAGGAATCATGGACACTAACGAAAAACGACAATAAAGAAAACAGAAGCTTTTGAGTTCCGGTTGTATTGTAGAATATTACGAATTTCATGTATAGTCGCCAATACCGAGTATGAAAATAGAATAAGAAGTTGTAATAACTGTTAAAAAGAGAAAAATTTATTACCTTGAACACATTATCAGAGGTGACAGCGACTTGGAGTAATAATGTAGAGAAGATCTATTTCTTCTTCATGTGCCTTGTTCGTTCCGAACGTTGGCAATTAACATGGCTATCAGGGGCGGCTCGTGATAGTATAAGGTGGTGAGGCACACTACACCTGAGGAATTTGATTATTATGGTTAGCTGCTCTTTAATGGCCAGAAGGTCGATTTTGTGACGTCATAACGCTAGGAAGAATCTAGGACCAATAATCCCGGACAAAAAATCCTCACAAATTATCCCTGGACAAGAAATCCCCAGACAAATAATCCCCGAACAAATAATCACCGGAAAAAAATCCCCACAAAAATCCCCGGACAAATAATCCCCGGACAAAAAATCCCCACAAAAAATCCCGGACAGATAATCTACAAAAATGTTTTATTGAAAATATCACCACAAAGAATTCCGGACAAAAATTCCTCAAGAAATATTTGCTGTCGATTAGTTCTTTAAAAATTTTCCAGTGAATGCAATCGACTCAAATGCTTTCAGCCTCAGTGCATAGAGTTATTTTGAATTCCAATTCCATATTGAAAACTTAAAATTTTACATAACAAAAGAGTGTGCGTTTTTTCAAAAATCGTGAAAGATATGGGAAATGAGCTAAGGCTGTGGGAATCATGTTGCAATATTATTCGTTTAAATCTTTTGCTCACTCTCATTTGAATAAGTATGTTCAAAAAAAGTTACAAAAAAAAAACACAACCACAGCATACAACATTTTTGAAACACTTAAAAACTACTTTTTTATGTAAATGTAACAAATAAATAAAGAAAAATAATTTATTATGTAGTTATATATTTTACAAAAAAAAAACACAAACACAAAATACAACATTTTTGAAACACTTAAAAACTATTTTTGTATGTAAACGTCCGATGTGGAAGTGGAAACGTTAATAAAATCATTTTTTAAGTTAAATTGTATACTCTTGTTTCTCATTTAGAATAATAAATTACATAAATGCCACAAAGGAAAAATAGCTTCAGAACAATATATTAGTTGATGATGAACAATGATTTCAAATGGAGACTGTTTTAAATACATGTCCATAAACTTCTAAAATATAATAATCCATTCGTATATGCCGCGTGTACATAGAAAGCTATGATCTGCAATCGATTTGTGCTTGTACTAGTCGGTTTAGTCCGGCTATTCCCATTCCGTTCCGCTGAGCCTGAGGCCGTTCGGCTATTCCTATTCCGTTCCGCGGAGCCTGAGGCCTGCCTCAAGGATGGATGAATTTTGTTCCTAGAATCGGTGGCACATTTTTCAAATTTTGCCGGTTTTACTGTTGGCGTTGTCCCATACTGTTGCAGATGGTGTGAGGCTAGCTTCAACTGTAATGATTTGAGAAAGTTGGAATAGCACGTGGAAGACGGATATATAAGAATATAAGAGTCAGGACCGTACCGATTTTAATTTTTTTTATTAAAATAAAGGTATTTAGGAAATTTCAAAAAGCTAAATTATATTTAAAATCCTGATTATAAAACAACGAAATAACGTAAATAGTCGATTGATATACTGGTGAGTCACTGCCTCACCTGCCTTATAGGACAAGCCGCCACTGATGGCTATTCTGACTTTGTTTACGGTAGATCTGAATAGTTCGGCAGATGACAATCCGAACCATTGCCCCAAGTTTTGGACCCCTGGACCCTGGACCCCTTCTGCTGTTTATTAGAAGAAGAAGATCTATAGGAATTAGAATAAGCTGAAAAATTAATCAGCTTCGGTCGCAAAGGTACGAATAGCTTTGATAATTGCCAACTTTCGGAACGGAGACAGCTCTTACAACAGAACATGAAATTGGTTTCATGTAACCAGATCTATTATGTTGTTTAATAAAGTACTACGTTTTAAAAAAATAATACTTATGCTATACGAAGATACTGTAGTGAAGTTACGAATAGCTTTGATAATAGCTAACTTTAGGAACGGAGACGACACTTAGAGAAGAAGTTAAAATTATTTGAACTAATCACGTCCAGTATCCTTAATGAAGTAGATACATGACTACGTCACATCATACGTTTTAACTTGTTTATTATTATAGGCCTTGGGCCCGCATATACAATTATTATTTATGACCACACCGTTGAAACTTTTTGTACTTGTTATTTGGATGGAGTCGGACAAATTTTGAGCTTGGCGCATTATGGTAGTGGGGCGTTTGTCTGTCAAGCGGTGACGAAGTTGTCAATTTTATGCAAGAAAAAAATTTATTACCACATTGGTCATTCTATTTTAATCAATGGATTTTATCATATAAACAACGAAAACAATTTTGTCGGACAAAAATATTGGGGCATATGACGCGTCGGACACGCTAAATATGTCAAATTTATGAAAATAATAAATTTATTACCACATCGATAATTTTAACGGTATCTATCATAAAACCTTTTTACAATAATGTGGTAACCTTGTCGGACAATTTTCACGGGGCATATGCGCAGTCGGACGCGCCGAAGATGTCAATTTCCTGAAATTTTTTTATTTACAACCATTTTTCCGACAGCATTAGTAGGTTATAAGTAATTATATTCTTAATCAAAAAATCAAAGCGTCGGACAAAAATATTGGGGCAACTCGACAGTCGGACAAAAAATTTAATTTTTATTAGTAAAGTATACTTTCAAATTATGCTGGGTTCGTGCATCCCTTATCTTTACAACCATTTTTCCGACAAAAGTAGTAGGTTACAAGTAATTATATTCTTAAACAAAAAATGTAATTGTCTGACAAAAATGTTGGGGCAAACGAACAGAAAACTTAATTCCTTTAGGCTATCGACGAGGAGGTATTATCAAAAAAAAAAATTTAAAACAGTGTTTCTCGGTTACTTTTGAATCGATTTAGCTGAAAATTGGTACACACACTAAGTAAAGCATTTAAAAGGATATGACGCAGATCGGAACCCAAAATTTTCTTAAAAAATTTTCCGACAAGAGGGAAAATTTTAGAAAAATTGTGATCTGATAATTTGTGTACATACTCCTTGAACAACGACAAACATCGTTCTGTATTTTTTTTCTCGAATTAAAAAAAAATTTTCAGCACATGTATCAGGTTATAAGTAGTTATATTTCAAATCAAAAAATCTAAGTGCCCGACATAAATAGTGGGGCACATCCAAAGTCGGACAAAAAATTTAATTTTTATTAATAAACTATACTTTTAAACTATTCTGGGTTCGTGCATCCCTTATCTTTACAACCATTTTTCCGACAAAAGTAGTAGGATACAAGTAATTATACTCTTAAACAAAAAATGTAATTGTCTGACAAAAATGTTGGGGCAAACGAACAGGAAACTTAATTCTTTTAGGCTATGGACGAGGAGGAATTATCCAAAAATATTTTAAAACAGATTTTTTCGGTTATTTTTGAATCGATTTAGCTGAAAATTGGTACACACACTAAGTAAAACATTTAAAAGGGTATGACGTAGCGCTGTACCCAAAATTTTCCCAAAAAAATTTCGGACAAGAGGGAAAATTTTAGAAAAATTGTGATCTGATATTTGCGTACATACTCCTTGAACAACGACAAACATCGTTCTGTAGTTTTCTTTTCTCGAAATAAAAAAAATTTCCGACACAAGTATCAGGTTATAAGTAGTTATATTCCAAATCAAAAAATCTAAGTATCCGACAAAAATATTGGGGCAAATCCAAAGTCAGACAAAAAATTTAATTTTTATTGATAAACTGTACTTTTAAAATATGCTGGGTTCGTGTATCCCTTATCTTTACAACCATTTTTCCGACAAAGGTTGTAAGTTACAAGTAATTATATTCTTAAACAAAAAATGTAATTTTTTGACAAAAATCTTGGGGCAAACGAACAGAAAACTTAATTCATTTAGGCTATCGACGAGAAAGTAATATTAAAAAATTTTAAAAGAGTTTTCTCGGTTATTTTTGAATCGATTTAGCTCAAAATTGGCACACACTAAGTAAAACATTTAAAAGGGTATGACGTAGAGCTGTACCCAAAATTTTCTTAAAAAATTTTCCGACAAGAGGGAAAATTTTTGAAAAATTGTGATCTGATATTTGCTTACATACTCCTTAAACAACGACAAACATCGTTCTGTAGTTTTTTTTTCCAATTAAAAAAAATTTCTGACAAAAGTATCAGGTTATAAGTAGTTATATTCTATATAAAAAAATCTAAGTGTCCGACAAAAATATTGGGTCAAATCCAAAGTCGGACAAAAAATTTAATTTTTATTAATAAACTGTCTTTTAAACCTTACTGGGTTCGTGCAACCCTTACCTTTAAAACCATTTTTCCGACAACATTAGTAGGTCATAAGTAATTATATTCTTAATCAAAAAATCAAAGTGTCGGACAAAAATATTGGGGCAACTCGACAGTCGGACAAAAAATTTATTTTTATTAGTAAAGTATACTTTCAAATTATGCTGGCTTCGTGCATCCCTTATCTTTACAACCATTTTTCCGACAAAAGTAGTAGGTTACAAGTAATTATATTCTTAAACAAAAAATATAATTGTCTGACAAAAATGTTGGGGCAAACGAACAGAAAACTTAATTCCTTTAGGCTATCGACGAGGAGGTATTATCAAAAAAAAAATTTAAAACAGTGTTTCTCGGTTACTTTTGAATCGATTTAGCTGAAAATTGGTACACACACTAAGTAAAGCATTTAAAAGGGTATGACGCAGATCGGAACCCAAAATTTTCTTAAAAAATTTTCCGACAAGAGGGAAAATTTTAGAAAAATTGTGATCTGATAATTTGTGTACATACTCCTTGAACAACGACAAACATCGTTCTGTATTTTTTTTCTCGAATTAAAAAAAAAATTTCAGCACATGTATCAGGTTATAAGTAGTTATATTTCAAATCAAAAAATCTAAGTGCCCGATATAAATAGTGGGGCACATCCAAATTCGGACAAAAAATTTAATTTTTATTAATAAACTATACTTTTAAACTATTCTGGGTTCGTGCATCCCTTATCTTTACAACCATTTTTCCGACAAAAGTAGTAGGATACAAGTAATTATACTCTTAAACAAAAAATGTGATTGTCTGACAAAAATGTTGGGGCAAACGAACAGGAAACTTAATTCTTTTAGGCTATGGACGAGGAGGTATTATCCAAAAATATTTTAAAACAGATTTTTTCGGTTATTTTTGAATCGATTTAGCTGAAAATTGGTACACACACTAAGTAAAACATTTAAAAGGGTATGACGTAGCGCTGTACCCAAAATTTTCCCAAAAAAATTTCGGACAAGAGGGAAAATTTTAGAAAAATTGTGATCTGATATTTGCGTACATACTCCTTGAACAACGACAAACATCGTTCTGTAGTTTTTTTCTCGAAATAAAAAAAATTTCCGACACAAGTATCAGGTTATAAGTAGTTATATTCCAAATCAAAAAATCTAAGTGTCCGACAAAAATATTGGGGCAAATCCAAAGTCAGACAAAAAATTTAATTTTTACTGATAAACTATACTTTTAAAATATGCTGGGTTCGTGTATCCCTTATCTTTACAACCATTTTTCCGACAAAGGTAGTAAGTTACAAGTAATTATACTCTTAAACAAAAAATGTAATTTTTTGACAAAAATTTTGGGGCAAACGAACAGAAAACTTAATTCATTTAGGCTATCGACGAGAAAGTAATATTAAAAAATTTTAAGAGTTTTCTCGGTTATTTTTGAATCGATTTAGCTCAAAATTGGCACACACTAAGTAAAACATTTAAAAGGGTATGACGTAGAGCTGTACCCAAAATTTTCTTAAAAAATTTTCCGACAAGAGGGAAAAATTTTGAAAAATTGTTATCTGATATTTGCTTACATACTCCTTGAACAACGACAAACATCGTTCTGTAGTTTTTTTTTTCCAATTAAAAAAAAATTCTGACACAAGTATCAGGTTATAAGTAGTTATATTCTATATCAAAAAATCTAAGTGTCCGACAAAAATATTGGGTCAAATCCAAACTCGGACAAAAAATTTAATTTTTATTAATAAACTGTCTTTTAAACCTTACTGGGTCGTGCAACCCTTACCTTTAAAACCATTTTTCCGACAACATTAGTAGGTCATAAGTAATTATATTCTTAATCAAAAAATCAAAGTGTCGGACAAAAATATTGGGGCAACTCGACAGTCGGACAAAAAATTTATTTTTATTAGTAAAGTATACTTTCAAATTATGCTGGCTTCGTGCATCCCTTATCTTTACAACCATTTTTCCGACAAAAGTAGTAGGTTACAAGTAATTATATTCTTAAACAAAAAATATAATTGTCTGACAAAAATGTTGGGGCAAACGAACAGAAAACTTAATTCTTTTAGGCTATCGACGAGGAGGTATTATCAAAAAAAATTTTTAAAACAGTGTTTCTCGGTTACTTTTGAATCGATTTAGCTGAAAATTGGTACACACACTAAGTAAAGCATTTAATAGGGTATGACGTAGATCGGAACCAAAAATTTTCTTAAAAAATTTTCCGACAAGAGGGAAAATTTTAGAAAAATTGTGATCTGATAATTTGTGTACATACTCCTTGAACAACGACAAACATCGTTCTGTAGTTTTTTTTCTCGAAATAAAAAAAAATTTCCGATACAAGTATCAGGTTATAAGTAGTTATATTCCAAATCAAAAAATCTTAGTGTCCGACAAAAATATTGGGTCAAATCCAAAGTCGGACAAAAAATTTAATTTTTATTAATAAACTGTCTTTTAAACTTTTCTGGGTTCGTGAAACCCTTACCTTTAAAACCATTTTTTCGACAACATTAGTAGGTTATAAGTAATTATATTCTTAATCAAAAAATCAAAGTGTCGGACAAAAATATTGGGGCAACTCGACAGTCGGACAAAAAATTTATTTTTATTAGTAAAGTATACTTTCAAATTATGCTGGGTTCGTGCATCCCTTATTTTTACAACCATTTTTCCGACAAAAGTAGTAGGTTACAAGTATTTATATTCTTAAACAAAAAATGTAATTGTCTGACAAAAATGTTGGGGCAAACGAACAGAAAACTTAATTCCTTTAGGCTATCGACGAGGAGGTATTATCAAAAAAAAAAATTTAAAACAGTGTTTCTCGGTTACTTTTGAATCGATTTAGCTGAAAATTGGTACACACACTAAGTAAAGCATTTAAAAGGGTATGACGCAGATCGGAACCCAAAATTTTCTTAAAAAATTTTCCGACAAGTGGGAAAATTTTAGAAAAATTGTGATCTGATAATTTGTGTACATACTCCTTGAACAACGACAAACATCGTTCTGTATTTTTTTTCTCGAATTAAAAAAAAAATTTTCAGCACATGTATCAGGTTATAAGTAGTTATATTTCAAATCAAAAAATCTAAGTGCCCGACATAAATAGTGGGGCACATCCAAAGTCGGACAAAAAATTTAATTTTTATTAATAAACTATACTTTTAAACTATTCTGGGTTCGTGCATCCCTTATCTTTACAACCATTTTTCCGACAAAAGTAGTAGGATACAAGTAATTATACTCTTAAACAAAAAATGTAATTGTCTGACAAAAATGTTTGGGCAAACCAACAGGAAACTTAATTCTTTTAGGCTATGGACGAGGAGGTATTATCCAAAAATATTTTAAAACAGATTTTTTCGGTTATTTTTGAATCGATTTAGCTGAAAATTGGTACACACACTAAGTAAAACATTTAAAAGGGTATGACGTAGCGCTGTACCCAAAATTTTCCCAAAAAAATTTCGGACAAGAGGGAAAATTTTAGAAAAATTGTGATCTGATAATTTGTGTACATACTCCTTGAACAACGACAAACATCGTTCTGTAGTTTTTTTTCTCGAAATAAAAAAAAATTTCCGATACAAGTATCAGGTTGTAAGTAGTTATATTCCAAATCAAAAATCTAAGTGTCCGACAAAAATATTGGGTCAAATCCAAAGTCGGACAAAAAATTTAATTTTTATTAATAATCTGTCTTTTAAACCTTTCTGGGTTCGTGCAACCCTTACCTTTAAAACCATTTTTCCGACAACATTAGTAGGTTATAAGTAATTATATTCTTAATCAAAAAATCAAAGTGTCCGACAAAAATATTGGGGCAACTCGACAGTCGGACAAAAAATTTATTTTTATTAGTAAAGTATACTTTCAAATTATGCTGGGTTCGTGCATCCCTTATCTTTACAACCATTTTTCCGACAAAAGTAGTAGGTTACAAGTAATTATATTCTTAAACAAAATATATATTTGTCTGACAAAAATGTTGGGGCAAACGAACAGAAAACTTAATTCGTTTAGGCTATCGACGAGGAGGTATTTTCAAAAAAAAATTTTAAACAGTGTTTCTCGGTTACTTTTGAATCGATTTAGCTGAAAATTGGTACACACACTTAGTAAATCATTTAAAAGGGTATGACGTAGATCGGAACCCAAAATTTTCTTAAAAAATTTTCCGACAAGAGGGAAAATTTTAGAAAAATTGTGATCTGATAATTTGTGTACATACTCCTTGAACAACGACAAACATCGTTCTGTAGTTTTTTTCTCGAAATAAAAAAGAATTTCCGACACAAGTATCAGGTTATAAGTAGTTATATTCCAAATCAAAAAATCTAAGTGTCCGACAAAAATATTTGGTCAAATCCAAAGTAGGACAAAAAATTTAATTTTTATTAATAAACTGTCTTTTGAGCCTTACTGGGTTCGTGCAACCCTTACCTTTAAAACCATTTTTCCGACAACATTAGTAGGTTATAAGTAATTATATTCTTAATCAAAAAATCAAAGTGTCGGACAAAAATATTGGGGCAACTCGACAGTCGGACAATAAATTTATTTTTATTAGTAAAGTATACTTTCAAATTATGCTGGGTTCGTGCATCCCTTATCTTTACAACCATTTTTCCGACAAAAGTAGTAGGTTACAAGTAATTATATTAAAAAATATAATTGTCTGACAAAAATGTTGGGGCAAACGAACAGAAAACTTAATTCTTTTAGGCTATCGACGAGGAGGTATTATCAAAAAAAAATTTTAAAACAGTGTTTCTCGGTTACTTTTGAATCGATTTAGCTGAAAATTGGTACACACACTTAGTAAAGCATTTAAAAGGGTATGACGTAGATCGGAACCCAAAATTTTCTTAAAAAATTTTCCGACAAGAGGGAAAATTTTAGAAAAATTGTGATCTGATAATTTGTGTACATACTCCTTGAACAACGACAAACATCGTTCTGTAGTTTTTTTTCTCGAAATAAAAAAGAATTTCCGACACAAGTATCAGGTTATAAGTAGTTATATTCCATATCAAAAAATCTAAGTGTCCGACAAAAATATTGGGTCAAATCCAAAGTAGGACAAAAAATTTAATTTTTATTAATAAACTGTCTTTTGAACCTTACTGGGTTCGTGCAACCCTTACCTTTAAAACCATTTTTCCGACAACATTAGTAGGTTATAAGTAATTATATTCTTAATCAAAAAATCGAAGTGTCGGACAAAAATATTGGGGCAACTCGACAGTCGGACAAAAAATTTATTTTTATTAGTAAAGTATACTTTCAAATTATGCTGGGTTCGTGCATCCCTTATCTTTACAACCATTTTTCCGACAAAAGTAGTAGGTTACAAGTAATTATATTCTTAAACAAAAAATATAATTGTCTGACAAAAATGTTGGGGCAAAATAACAGAAATCTTAATTCTTTTAGGCTATCGACGAAGAGGTATTATCAAAAAAAAAATTAAAACAGTGTTTCTCGGTTACTTTTGAATCGATTTAGCTAAAAATTGGTACACACGCTAAGTACTACACTTAAAAGGGCATGACAAAGAATTGTACACAAAATTTTCCAAAAAGATTTTTCGACAAGAGGGAAAATTTCGGAAATTTTTTTTAAAATTTTAGAATGTTCTCTACAAGGCGGAACCCGACATCCGACGCCCTGAAGGCACTAAGGATTATGAGAAAGAAGAAGAAGAAGGAATGTTCTCTACGTTACGTCCTTATAAATATTATAAGGTGTATTTCTACAAATTTTCAGTTTGATCTATGTAGAACTAACCGAGAAAAATTGTTTATAGTTCGCTTTGGTCTCCTTGATGCTTATTATTTTTTTATATCCCAGAGAACGGCTGTTCCCGTACATGTGACACTATATTATACAAGAAATTTTCGATTTTCTAAATGTGACTGAATTGAAAAAATTGGGCCAAATCTAATCTTAAAATATAGGAAAAGAGATATATGTCAACCATCCATTTTGGTCCAAGGGTGTGGATTTTACGTCCCATTTAGAGTCTGTTTTTCGTTCTCGTCCCCAAAACTCCCAAAAATTTAGAAAATTTAAGTCCGACTTTACAGCTTCCTTTAGTACTGAACATTACCTTTCCAAAGCATGTTTATACCTTTCCAAAGCATGTTTAATTTTGAAAATTCTTCTCTTCTTCTTCTTCTTCCTTTTATATAGACATTACTCTGTCTGTTTTTCAATGTGCCTCCAGTAAGTTGTCATTCCACCTTTTTCGTGGTCTTCCCACTGATCGTCTTCCTATTGGGGAACCTTCTGTGACCGTCCTTACTACTCTATTTGTTGTCATTCGGCTTATGTGGTCGTTCCATTCTACTCTTCTGCTTTTCACCCCATAGGCGTAACCAGGGGGTGGTTTTGGGGGTTATAACCCCCCTTTTGGATGTACTTTGAGCTCTATACGCTTAACACAATTATTATTCCATACCCCCAGAGACCTTCAAGTAGACGTAACTCCCCCTTAGGATCATCCTGGTTACACCTCTGTTTCACCCAGTTATTAATGTTGTCCACCTTGCATCTCCTTCATATATCTGCACTTCTAGCTCTATCCCACAGCGTCTTACCATCGATTTTTCGCAATGTTTTCATCTCTGCTGTTTCTATAGCATTCTTTTTGTCCTTTCTGTATCAGGTTGTGTTTCTGCCGCGTATGTCATTATTGGTCTGATGACTCTTTTGTAAATTCTGCCTTTCACTTCTTTTCTGATGTTTTTATTTCTCTATATTGTTTCATTCAGGCAACCTGCGGCTCTGTTTGCTTTATTCACCTGATCTTCCACTTTTGTTTCGAGCTTTCCGTAGCTGCATAGTGTGATGCCTAGATATTTAAACTCCATGACTTGTTCTATTATTTGACCCTCCAGCTCTAATTTACACCTTATTAGATCTGCTGATATAACCATGCATTTAGTCTTTTTTAGGTAAATTTACATGTTAAATTTTCTAGCGGTTATATTAAATTCGTGCAGCAAACGTTGTAAATCATCTTCACTTTGAGAGATTAGTATTGCGTCGTCTGCACAGCAGATTATTTTAAGTGGTTTTTCTCCCATTTGGTATTCTTTTTTTGTTCTTACTTTTTTTATTATTTCGTCCATGATCAGGTTGAACAACAGAGGACTCAGGGAATCTCCCTGTCTTATCCCATTGTAATTTTGAAAATTGTATATACCATTCAAAAGTTACCGATCTCAGAAATTTTATTCAATTTCTATTTAAAAAGGGAAAAATGTTTTTTCTCAAAGTTCGCATCACCCCGTGGAATATTCTAGCATCTATAAAATACTAAAATTAAAACCTAACTATAGCCTCATTCCTTCTCAACATTCAGTTTTTTCATTCATTCGTTTATGTTGGATAATAAAAAAGTTAAGGACTTTAATAACTAGCCATGTTTTTCATAGACAAAGTGTGTTTTTAAATGGCAAACTTTAAGGAGTAATTGTGCATGACAAAATAAAGTCAGTTTGCTTTACGAGAAAAACGTATGTCCACAAATGCATCGTTTCCGAGATAGGGGGTGTTGAAGTTTTTCTGACAAACTGACGATTTATTTATTGCTTTAAAACCAGTTGAGATATGCAAATGAAATTTGGTGGGTTTTAAGAGGTAGTTATTGCACATTTTTAACTACAGTTAAGAATTTAATATTCACCATTGGCGCGCATACGGGTAATATGAGCCGAAAAATACGTAATTTAATATGAAGTCAAAAATGTATAAAAATTATTTTTTTTTAAATTGTACCAAAACGCCCCATTATTTTTGTCCGACAAGTGATCCAATATGCATTACACATGTAAAAAAACAGTACAAAATAAAAATAACATCTGTGGTAATAAATAAAAAAATTTCAGGAGATTGACATTTTCGGCGGGTCCGACTGCGCATATGCCCCGTGAAAATTGTCCGACAAGGTTACCACATTATTGTAAAAAGGTTTTATGGTAGATACCGTTAAAATTATCCATGTGGTAATAAATTTATTATTTTCATAAATTTTAAGTTATTTTTCGGGTGTAACTTCAATGATATTATGCTAAAAATGATGGTGTATCGCATATTTAAAATGCGTTTATCTCGAAAACGGTTGAGTTTAGGAAGATGAAAGAAGTATACCTTTATTAAGTAAAACTAATAGGAAAATAAAAATTTTAATGTCAAAATTATACAGAGTGAGGGATAAAAAAAATTGAACGTAATAAATGAGTGCTGAAAGGCATATGTGGCGCCCTCTGGGCAATGCATAATTTTTGGTAAGGAATTTAGATTTCTAGACCCAAGAAACCCCCAAATATAAAATTTCATGTTGTTATCTCATACCTATCAGGAAATATTAAATAATAAATAAAAAAAAAGTTTAACTTTGACACCCTGTATCTCGGCTATTATAAACTTTGTACTAAGGTAAGTTAGCTTAAATCGGCCTATTTTAACCTCAGGAACCTGAGGTTAAGCTATGGCCCATTCTTTACCAAACACCCTGTATGCATAAAAATTACTTCTTCTTTTAATTGTACCAAAACGCCCCATTATTTTTGTCCGACAAGTGATCCAATATGCATTACACATGTAAAAGAACACTACAAAATAAAAATGACATCTGTGGTAATAAATAAAAAATTTTCAGGAAATTGACATCTTCGGTGCGTCCGACTGCGCATATGCCCCGTGAAAATTGTCCGACAAGGTTACCACATTATTGTAAAAAGGTTTTATGATAGATACCGTTAAAATTACCGATGTGGTAATAAATTTATTATTTTCATAAATTTGACATATTTAGCGTGTCCGACGCGTCATATGCCCCAATATTTTTGTCCGACAAAATTGTTTTCGTTGTTTATATGATAAAATCCATTGATTAAAATAGAATGACCAATGTGGTAATAAATTTTTTTCTTGCATAAAATTGACAACTTCGTCACCGCTTGACAGACAAACGCCCCACTACCATAATGCGCCAAGCTCAAAATTTGTCCGACTCCACCCAAATAACAAGTACAAAAAGTTTCAACGGTGTGGTCATAAATAATAATTGTATATGCGGGCCCAAGGCCTATTATCAATTATTGCCTGTCAACAATATGATCAACAACGGTCCCATTATGATTTACCCAACGATTTGACAGTTATGATTATGACAGATGCCATAGTTTCTTTAACCTTTTCGGAACAGTGCTACAAAAACTTCGCTTCAGGCCGTGTGGGGTAACTATGGTACCCCACTAAAATACTTTAATAAATCATTTAAAATATACATTACTGTTTGGAAAGTTATACAGTAAAGCACTAGGCACTGAAATAATTTTTTTTTATTCTTAAACAATGTACATTTTTTTTAACTTTTATTATAATTTGCTCTTATTTATTATTTTTACTGTCACAATATACAAATTTTCTATTATCTTCTCGATGTATGCTGCAAATCGGTTTTCTGAATGTACTGCATGATGTTTTAGTTTTTCTGTAATTTCCGGTGTCAACTGACCCTTTGGTTTCAATACGCAGTGGGCCATGCGGGGTAACGGAGGTACCCCAAATAATTTTTATAAAAAAACGATTTGGTAATGGATTTTCTAAGATTACCTGGAGGAGGAAAAAAATATATTTTGAAAAGTTATAAAAACAAATCCGCATCTTAGGTACCTAAAATACCCACGGTGACGGAAAGGTTAATACGTAAGAGTGTCAGTCTGGTGTGTGCTAGGCAAAGGCAAGTTAGGACCGTTTGCCAGCAATGATTGTTGGTTCTTGTATAGTGATTGAAAGCATTTGTGTTCGCAGGAGTTTCAATTTGAACTGCAATTGTAAGTCACCTGATACATATTCACATCTGACTTAAGTACCAGTGCTGGTTGATGCAATTCGCATCCTTTTACTTTCTTCTTTATTACCTTCAATACCAATCTGAAAAGGAATCCATACCAATTTTAGCCGTCTTTTTTATTTCATGGGCAACTAGAGACTCTAGAGATTTAATTCTCTTTTCAATTGTGTGATTGAGATAAATGCGTAGTGTAGCTGAAACTGAGCCTAGGGAGTCTGGGAGGATAAGGGATTTTGGAATATTATAATTGTTTAGATATTTGGTATTTGGGAGCTTGATATATTGCATAAAGTTCTGCATTGGAAACAAAGTCTGTGAAGGAAGTTTGCACATAAGATTGGCATTGGGAGTAAACACAGATGAGCCTACTCCATTGATAGATTTGGATGCGTTTGTGAAAATATGAATACTATAGTCGCAGTCGGCAGGTTTGCTTAAAAATTATATGAGAATTTTTAATTAGGGTATTGTTGATATCATGATTATCAGTAGTAATTACAAGGGAGCTCTAAAATTATCGATTTGTATCTCGAGCGACACTTTGATAGGTTTAATTTCACGACCCGAAGGGTAGTGAAATTATGTCAAAGTGTCACGGGGGCAAAACAAATCGATAATTTTTATGAGGTCGAGAGTAAAACGGTAAGAATAAAACTGTCTTTTTAAATAACTTTAACTAATATTTTACTGATATGTTCGCCTGAATATTTGCTAAACCTGTTTCTTGGTCTTGTCTGTGAAAAGTTATAAAACATTAATATTCAATAATGTCACTGAATGAATTTTTGCGTAGCAACGAAGGGTATCTGACGGAATACTTGACGACGGGAAATAATCGAAAAAAATTATCAGTAGTAATTGCACAAGAGCTCTAAAATTATCGAATTTTTCCCGAGTGACACTTTAACAGTTTTAATTTCACGACCCGAAGGGGAGTGAAATTATGTCAAAGTGCCACGAGGGCAAAAATTCGATAATAATTTTAGAGATCGAGTGCATTTATTTGTTGCGATTATTTCATGAATAAAACTGTTCAAAACCAAAATTTTTTTGTAATTTATTTATGTAAGTACAAATTATTACAATTAAACACACAGTTGTTATAAATATTTGACGGTTGAAAGTCATCACTTTTATAATTTTTAAAACATTAATTGTCATTAATGTCACTGAATGTATTTTTTCGTAGCAACGAAGGGCATCTGACGTAATATACTTGACGACGGGATGCATCTAAACATTCCGTATATGTATTTGGAACCTAGGAGTTTTCTATTGGTTCGTTGTAGCACGCGGTCATATTTCAACCAATAGGCGGCGAGGTCCCAAACGAATATACGGAATGTTATTCGGTTCCAAATTCATATACGGAATGTTAAATATTCGTACACCGAAAAAGATAAGTTTTTATTAGAGTCTGTGAAAAGGAGATTGATTTTAAAATAATTGTTACTGTATTATTAAATAAAAATAAAACAATTATAGTATTTTGAATGTTATTCGGTGCGAAATTCATATACGGAATGTTAAATATTCGTACACCGGAAAAGATAAGTTTTTATTAGAGTCTGTTAAAAGGAGATTGATTTTAAAAGACTTGTTACTGTATTATTAAATAAAAATAAAACAATTATAGTATTTGGAATGTTATTTGGTGTAATTTCATATGCGGAACGTTAAATATTCGTAGACCAAAAAGTAGGACTTTTTACTATTCAGTTAAAGAAGACTGATTTTAAAATACCTATTTTGTTAATGTATTAATAAAGAAAAATTAAACAATGATTACCTATATGGAATGTTATTTGGTGCGACATTCATAAATGGGATGGTATAGATTTGAGAGACATATTTCTTTATTTGACTAAGGTTTTGCTTTCTCAGAATTTTTAATCACTTGCACGTGTTGTTTAGTATGTTTAGATCTGTTTCAGCTATTCAATTCAATTCTGTTGAAGTTTAGGGCTCGTACTCTATACGAAACTCACCGCTAGGCGGCTCGTTTCGTATCCCTTATACTCACATTAAATGCTCGTTGCATAATATACTATTAAAAACCAGTCTCATTTTACTGGCTTTAATAAAAATCGTCTTTTTTGTTCCAAATAACATTCCATATACTATAATTGTTTAATTTTTATGTAATAATACAGTAACAAGTATTTTAAAATCAATCTATTTTTAACAGACTCTAATAAAAGTTATCTTTTTCGGTGTACGAATATTTTTAACATTCCTTATATGAATTTCGCACCGAATAGCATTCCAAATATTATAATTGTTTTATTGTTATTTAATAATACAGTACCAATTATTTTAAAATCAATCTCCTTTTCACAGACTCTAATAAAAACTTATCTTTTTCGGTGTAAGAATATTTAACATTCCGTATATGAATTTGGAACCGAATAACATTCCGTATATGCGTTTGGGACCTCGCCGCCTATTGGTTGAAATATGACCGCGTGCTGCAACAAACCAATAGAAAACTCCTAGGTTCCAAATACATATACGGAATGTTTAGATGCCGATGGGATTTATCAAAAATTATCAGTTTAATTTTTGTTTCTGTAACTTTCTATTGGTCAGAATCTCCTATGAATGAAATAATCAGTAGTAATTACACGAGAGCTCTAAAATTATCGATTTGTATCCCGAGTGACACTTTGACAATTTTGTCACGAGTTTTTATCACAAAACAAGTCGATAATTTTTAAGAGCTGGAATGTAATTAGGTAAGATTATTGCATGAATAAATCTGTTATTTAAATCATTTTAACTAATATTTTATTGATATCTTCGCCTGAATATTGGCTAAATCTGCCCATGGTGTACTATTTGACAAGTTTTAACACATTAATCGTCATAAATGTCACTTAATGTTCATGTCGGGAATACTTAATGTAAATGTTAATACTTGACGACGGGAAATTATCGAAAAAAATACCGCTATAATTTTTATTATTGTACGTTTCTATTGGTCAGAATCTCTGAGAATGAAATAGTCGTTGTAATTTTTATTTCTGTAGCTTTCTATTGGCCAGGATCTCTAGGAATAAAATATTAAAATTTATTGAGAAAAATACACATTGGCGAAAGTATATTATCCTGGGAGGCGGGCGATCAAGATTTGTGGAGAGGAGCCTGTCCTACAGGTAAAGGCAACGGGAAACCAATGCATCAAAGACTCATAGAAATTGTAGAACATTTCAGATAACTATGACAAATCACAGAATAGATGTTATATAGATCACTGGCATGGGATAACAAGAACCGACAGAGAAGGATAATTCTGTACTTACTACAAAGCCTTGAATATTGTTAACAGACAAAATCCTTGCCAATTTGGTGCAAACAAAAACGTTATAGTCGTTACAGCAAAGAATATGTTAAAACATTAAATGAAGCACGCATGCAATTAAGGAGATAAGCAGACTACCAGTAGGCATAATAGAGATAAGCAAAATGAGATTGTCTATTTCTGGAGAATCCATAAGTAATAAACGTCACATATATTATTAAACAAAAATCCATATTGAGTAGGACTCATATCTGAATTAATTAGTTAAAGGTAAGTACGTTCCTATACAGTAAATTTCGAAAACTAATCTTAGACCACTCATTAGCGGTAAAAAACTGTAAAACGGGAATTTTGAGAATCAACACCGATTTTAATGAAAATTTGGGTTTAAGCTCTGTTGACACTCTCCTTCAAAATCTACCCTATGCTGAATTGCGCCTTTGTCCTGGTAGTGAAAACAGTCCCATCTAGGGGATGCAAATTCTTTAACCAAAATAACTATAAAAATCGATAGAGTTACCAATTCTAAGTAAATTTTGTTCTATACAATTTTTTACAAAATTGACACTTTTCAAGTTATTTGCGATTGATACTATGCATTTTTCAATGAAAAACTCACGTTTTATGACCGATTTTCATGAAAACCGTTAAAAAATTTAATTTTATAGAAAAAATTATTAAGAAAAAAATTGTGGCTAATAAAAAAACAAAGAGATTTGCATCGGAAAGATCTAGGTAAACCCAATAACGACTGAGTTATTGCTCTTTAAATGATGGTTATTTTCGAAAAACCTCGAAATGGAGAACCTTTAATTTCAAATAACTCAAATGTGGTGCAATTTATTGGAAAAATTAAGAGACATTTTATTTTAAAGCTCATTAAAAAATATTTCAAGTAAGCTCTGTTAGAAGTTTTTTCACAAGAACTGACTGAATTATGACGAAAATAAAGTCCATCTCTGCTTTTTCTTTTTGAAATCTTAAAATTAAACCCTCTCCCCTCCGTTGCAATTCTAATAAAAATGTATAGCTTCCTAATTAAAATTAACTTTCTTTATTTAGGTATAATTGATACGGTCCTTGTGACTCGATTGGTTTAGAATGCTTAGTTTAGAAAAAATAGTTGATTAAATCGAAAATGACATTATTATATTTAACACAAAAGTGCATTTAACTTAAATAAACCTAAAAGTTTTCATGATACAAAAACAAAACAAATAAAAATTTTCACTAAAAGAAATTCTAAAATTAGTATTTGAAACATTTTTTCATATTATGAATACTTTTAGATTTATTTAAGAAAAATGCACTTTTTTTAAATTTAAAAATGTCATTTTCGACTTAATCAACTATTTTTTTTCTAAACTAAGCATTCCAAACCGGTCCAATCACATGGATCGTATCAATTATACCTATATAAAATTAATTTCAAGTGGGGAGCTATTCATTTCTATCAGGATTGTTAAGACGAGGGTTTAATTTTTACATTTCAAAAAGAAAAAAAGCAGAGAGCGACTTTATTTTCGTCATAAGTTAGTTATTTCTTATACAAAAATAAACTTTTGTTAGAACTTTTTTGAAAGTTTTTTTGATGGTCTTTAGAAGATGTTTCTTAAGTTTTCCCAAAAGATTGCACCACATTCGAGTTATTTGAGATTAAAAGTTCTACATATCGATGTTCTTCGAATATATCCAGCCTTTAAAGAGCAATAACTCACTCGCTATTGGGTATTAGTCCAGGGTAATAAGGTTTTTTCCATGACACTTGAACAGCCAGGGTACTGAAGCATTTTTTCGACAGGTAATACCTATAAGAGCAAATTGTAACTATTTCCTGCGTAGGATCTGGCGGCCATTTTTGTTTATAAACAATTGTGTCAAAAAATGGCATTTTTCACTTTTTTTTTCAAATCAATGGAAAACAGGGAAACATGGTTTTTTTAGTACAAATATCTTCGAGATTATGGAAAAATCTTTAAAATGACTTATTACAAAGTTTGATTATTTGGTATACTCATTTATTGTTAATACTATTGCGAAAAAAGGTCGGAATTGCAAAAAAAATATTTTCGCAATAACTGTTGTAAAAATTAGTGTACAGCTTTGAAATTTTTGTCAAATAAGGGTTCTTTGGTGCTTAATGTGTGATAAAGATTTCAAAGCGAATTATTTAACTGTTTAAATTTTATTCAATTTTTTATCCCAGAGAGCATTTTTTTACAATAACATAAGTCAGAAGAAAATGACGTTAGAACCATTCCACAGGTGTCAAATGAAAGAGCATGAGCTATATTTTCAACTTGGTTTAAAAAAAGTGAATAAAAAATGCATTTATTAGTAATAAATAATTATGCAAAAGTATCGTAAGCCTTTCGTTATAAACTTTTTATTTTTTTTATATAAGAAATTATAGATATTTATTACAATTTTTTATTAATTATGATATAGATTACATTACTTGGTAGTTGTGCACTTAAAACAGGGTAAAAAAGTTAATTTTTTTTTTTGGAAAAAGTTATTCAAAAAGTTTATAAAGAAAAATAACGATACTTTTGCATAATTATTTATTACTAATAAATGCATCTTTTATTCGGTTTTTGAAACCACGTTGAAAATGTAGCTCATGCTCTTTCATTTGACAACTGTGGAATGGTTCTAAGGTCATTTTTTTCTGACTTATGTTATTGTAAAAAATATGCTCTCTGGGATAAACAATTTGAATAAAATTTAAACGATTGAATTAATCGCTTTGAAATTTTTATCACATATTAAGCACCAAAGAGCCCTAATTTGACAAAAATTTCAAAGCTGTACACTAATTTTTACAAGTTATTGAGAAAATATTTTCTTTTGCAATTCCGAAGTTTTTCGCAATTATATTAACAATAAATGAGTATATAAAACTTTGCAGTACGTCATTTTAAAGCATTTTCCATAATCTCGAAGATATTTGTACTAAAGAAGTTTCATTGTTTTCCATTGATTTGAAAAATAAAAGGGGAAAATGCCATTTTTTGACAGTTAATTGTTTATAAATAAAAATGGACGCCAGATCCTACGCAGGAAATAGTTATAATTTGGGCCTTGTTATGCAAAAAGCAACCAACCCACATTTTTGAGGAAAACAAGATAATGTCACATATCGATTTAAAAATGTGTATTCTACGTAAAAAGCAACCAAGCCATTCTAAATATTAAACCATGAAAAATACTACTTCAAATTATTTCTCATTCCCATTTCAGAGGCCAACGAGTAAAGTACTCCTCGCTTATCGTCTCTGCTAATAGTGTTTCATATAAAAACTAGTTAGTTAATGTGCTGTGTTTACCAACAAAAATACTGGTAAGGCGATTTTTAATTAACAGCAAATATCGACAACCAAAAAATTAGGCCAGTTCTTACTGGCCATACATATTTAATATTTTGGCATCCAGAATATCAAAATCAAATTATGGCATCAACATCATCTCAAACATCATCACAAACAGTACAACCCAGCTTCGCTGCAGTAACAAAAATCACACCAAAATAACCTACAACAGCAATATCATGTCCCAGTAGAAGTTTCGCCATCGTTATGAACGCTCTTCCTGACGTCGTGCTATTTGATTACATCAAGGCAATCGGCGAAATTGTTACCCCTAAAGAAATAACCTTTGCTTCACGAATTTCTAACCAGCGTATATGCATATATCTTTCTTCCTTTTCCATAGTGGATAATCTTCTGCAAAATTATCAGACCATTACTGTTAGAAATCAAACAGTATCTATTCGCAGACTTATTACACCTGCAAAGAGTCTACTACTGTCCAACGTGAGCCCTTCGATCCCGAATTCACTCATAGAGCAAGCACTTAAAGACGAACTTCGATTACAACTTGCTTCTCCTATCTCTTTTATCCGATGCGGCTCACCTGAGGACGAATACGCCCACATTTTCAGTTTTCGACGCTCTATCTATATTATACCGGATAAAGAAAACTTTGAATTAAATACTTCAATTTTAATATCGCATGAAAATACCAACAATAGAATCTTTATCACTTCGGATAAACTTGAATGTTTTTTATGTAAACAAGCTGGACACACTGCAGACTCCTGTCCTAACCCTCAAGAAATATCTACCAATATTTCTCTAAATACAACTTCTAGCCTAATCCCATTTGAACCTCCTTCTAATATGTCTCCTCCTTCCTTCTCCTCAAAAGAAGAAATCAATAAAACTAATAACGACTTAATAATTCCAAATGAACAGTCCCTAATGTCAGTGTCCATACCTTCAAATCCTTGCATCAAAAGAACTTATTCTACCGACACAAGTCTCTAATCACCCACTTTATCGGTTACTAATAACTCCCCAGACTTAAATCCTATAAATGATCAATCTACCACAGCCTTTGCAACTCCTAAAACAGCTCCTAAAAAGAAATTAAAAACTGATGACAAAGAACTTGGTAAAATTACTTCCTCTGCTCAATCAACTATTGAACAATTAATTAGTGCTAATCCAGAGAGATTTTCGTTGACAACATTACAGCTTATTGCCTTCCTGGAAAATTCCTTTGGTAGCAGTGATCCTCTCAAAGAAGCTCATAACTTTACCACCAACATTAAGTGTCTTTTAGAAGACCTTACGCAAATATATCAAACTGTATCTGATAGATCGCTTAAAAATCGAATTACAAGATTATCAAAAAAGCTAAAGATCACAATAAATCCCGTGGACGCTGACGAAGTTGGCCTTTCATCCAATAATTCATGTACCTCCAACACCAATGATACCGATCTTTTCTAAAAATAAAAAATATCTTTTCACTATTTTACAATGTTACAAATAACTCCCCAGACTTAAACCCTATAAATGATCAATCTACCACAGCCTTTGCAACTCCTAAAACAGCTCCTAAAAAGAAATTAAAAACTGATGACAAAGAACTTGGTAAAATTACTTCCTCTGCTCAATCAACTATTGAACAATTAATTAGTGCTAATCCAGAGAGATTTTCGTTGACAGCATTACAGCTTATTGCCTTCCTGGAAAATTCCTTTGGTAGCAGTGATCCTCTCAAAGAAGCTCATAACTTTACCACCAACATTAAGTGTCTTTTAGAAGACCTTACGCAAATATATCAAACTGTATCTGATAGATCGCTTAAAAATCGAATTACAAGATTATCAAAAAAGCTAAAGATCACAATAAATCCCGTGGACGCTGACGAAGTTGGCCTTTCATCCAATAATTCATGTACCTCCAACACCAATGATACCGATCTTTTCTAAAAATAAAAAATATCTTTTCACTATTTTACAATGGAATTGCGACGGATATTATTCGCGCCTTGAACACATACAATATCTTACATCAATTTACCATCCAGATTTTATTTGTCTACAAGAGACTAATTTTACTACAAATAATATCCCTCACCCTAAATCCTTTGAAGGATACCACTTCATTAGGACGAACTGCATCAGAGCTAGTGGAGGTGCATCAATTTTTGCTTCCAGTGAAATCTACTCAACAATGCTTCCTTTAACAACGAATCTTGAGGCAATCGCCATAACTACATTTTGCCCTAATAAGCTTACTATCTGCTCCATATATATTCCCCCAAACCATCCTTTAAAAGAGGAAGAGCTCCTAGACCTTCTATTCCAGCTACCACAGCCGTTTATACTCACAGGAGACTTTAACGCACATCACAGTATGTGGGGTTCTAAATCTACATTTGGTCGTGGAAAAATAGTTGAAAATATCCTTAACTGCACAAACTCATGTCTTCTTAACACAGGATCTAATACTCACTTTAACATTTCCTCTGGATCATTCTCTGCTATTGACCTTAGTATTAGTGAACCTAAATCAGCACCTTTTCTATCCTGGCAAACAGCCGATGATCTCTTTGACAGCAATCATTATCCTATAATAATTTCCAACAACTGTAGTAGAGCTGCATCTTCCAAAAGTTATTGGCGCTTAAACAAAGCTAACTGGTCAGAATATTCAAAATCTGTTGATACTCTCTTGCTCGCAAATGAACATCCGTTAACCAATGGTGTTGACTACTTATTAACGTCAATATCAGAGACAATTCTCACGGCTGCTAAGATTCACATCGGCAAAACAACATTCTCTTCAAATCATAAGGCAGTTCCTTGGTGGAACTCTTCTTGTGAAGAGGCAATTCGTCTATCCAAAAAAGCTCTAAACAAGTACCAAAAAAACAGAAGCCTTGAAAATTTAATAAATTACAAAAAATTTAAAGCCAAAGCCAAACACATAGTAAAAAAAAGCAAAAAATCATCCTGGCAGGATTATGTATCTTCCATTAATGAAAATTCCAATCCTAGCCAAATTTGGAAAAAAATACGACAAATTCAAGGTCACAAAACTAATAATAAAATTACTCGTTTAATTTCAAATGGTATAGAGATCACTTCACATGAACTTATTCCTAACATTTTTGCTAAACATTTCGAAGATAAATTCAGAAACAAAACTAATCATATTAATATGTCTCTTCGTGAAATAAATCCACAAAGAAATAACCTGATATCTTCTGAACATAGCAGACCCCTTAATTCTCCTTTCACTATACATGAGCTTATATCTGCTTTAGCTAATAGCAGAAACACTGCAGCTGGGCCCGATGATATTCCTTATGCATTTCTAAAGCACTTGTCTAATTATGCTCTTAAAAAACTCCTAACTTTATATAATCTAATCTGGAGCTCACATAAATTTCCATCCCAATGGAGCAAGTCTATTGTAATACCTATATTGAAGCCAAATCAGCCAACTAGTTTTCCACAATCATACAGACCTATCTCCCTTACATGCGCTATGTGCAAATTAATGAAAAAAATGATCAACAAACGACTGCTATGGTATTTTGAAAAATACAAGATCATTCCACAGGAACAATCTGGCTACCAAAGACAGCGCTCCACAAGAGATAACCTTGCACTACTTCAAACCCATATATCTAACGCGATTAATAGTAAACAAGATCTGATAGCTACAATCTTCGACATAGAAGGCGCATTTGACACCATCTCAAGAAACGCAATTCTTGACAAACTTTTTCAATGTAACCTCACTGGCAACATATACGCTTTTATAAAAAACTTTCTAACATCTAGAACATTCGGGGTTTCTGCCAATAACTTCCTTTCTTCTCCACATATCCAATATGACGGAGTTCCTCAAGGTTCAGTTTTAAGCACATCTTTATTCATTCTTGCGATTAGCCAGTTATGTCACAATATCCCTCCACCTATCAAATGCTCATTATATGACGATGACCTAATAATGTACTGCCAGGGTATATCCAACGCTACCACTAGTAAAATTCTGCAATCAGCAGTAAATGATCTACAAATCAAAGTTGCTTCCCTACGACTTACTCTCTCCCATTCTAAGTCCAAAGTTATTAAATTTAGTAGAAGAATAAATTCTTTTAACCCTGAAATCACCGTCAATAACTTTAAATTACCGGTCGTTGACAATTGCAAAATATTAGGGCTGATATTTGATTCAAGATTAACCTGGAAACAACACATTCAGGAAACTAAAGGAGCGTGCCTTAAAAGGTTAAATATAATTAAAACACTATCACATTATCATTGGGGTGCGGACGAAACTACGTTACTAAAAGTTTACAGATCACTAATCCGCTCCAAGCTTGACTATGGATGTTTCATCTATATGTCTGCATCTAAGTCAAACCTAAATTCACTAAATACAGTGCACACAACGGCTATCCGCTTATGTCTCGGAGCATTTCGTTCCAGTCCGACAGAAAGTCTTTACTGTGAAGCTAATGAGCCTCCCCTATGGCTTAGACGGGAATACCTGCTTTCCTCCTATGCTGCTGCAATTTCTTCCAATCCCTCCAATCCAGTGTATCCTTTAATTACATCATTACATCAACCTCATGACAATGCTCCTTGTAACTTAATTATACATTCTTTTCCTCATCTTCTACAGTCGTTATTAAAAGATATAAATTTGTCTGAGACCAGAACTCTACCATTCTCCAATAATCCCTATTGGACCAACCTACTACCTCAGCATGATTTGTCCCTCACCAAATTTAACAAGGAAGATGTCAGTGTTAACACATTAAGAAATCTCTTCCTAGAACTCATAAACAAAAGTAAATATAACATAGTTCTTTACACTGACGCGTCAAAATCTGAAAGTGGAGCTGGATATTCTCTAACTACTCTTCAACAGCCTATCGAACACTGTAAAATTTCTCCTTGGTGTAGTATTCACACTGGCGAACTGCTAGCTATCTTGGGTGCTTTCAAACATGCTCAAAAATACCCAAACACACACATAGCCATATGTACTGATTCACTTTCATCTATACACTCCATCAATACTATAACCACCAACCATCCTCTTGTCCAAGATATTCATGACATTTATCAGCTTCTTATAAATCAAAATACAAAAGTCACTTTATTATGGGTACCATCCCATGTTGGCATTAGTGGTAACGAAAAAGCCGATTGCCTTGCCAAAAAAGCTGCATCATCGATGGATACCATACTTAATGTACAAATCTGCAATGATCTAAAGGCCAGACTGAGGAAGCACACTCTATCCACCTGGCAAACTCACTGGAATAAAATTACTTCAGTGCTGCATGAAATTAAGCCCTCAGTGAACTTATTTACCTGCCCTAGTTTATCTCGGAAAAACATGGCAATCGTACGAAGACTGCGTATAGGACATACCCGTCTAACACATGGCTATTTGATGACATCATCTCCACTACCAAAATGTCAACACTGCAATACTACTCTCCGGATCAGACATATACTTAGTGACTGTCCTTTATATGCCAAAGAACGCCAACAGCTTGGTATTAGTCCTAACTTCAAAGATGTCCTCAACAGCACAGACCTAATCAACAAGGTTATCAAATTCCTCGAGAAGAATCAACTGTTAAACAAAATATAATTATTGTTAACCCTGGCAAGGTATGGTGAAGTTGTACTGATATTGTACTCCTAGTTTTTACTAAAAACAAGTGGTATTATTAAATAGTTTTTTAAAATTAAAGTGTTTATCTACTAGATACTACTACGTAAGTTATCTATACGTAATTATTACTTTATTATTGTGAAAAGAAACGTCAAATAATAAATATACACCAACGTTCAATCATTTTGTGAGGTTAGCTAGCATGCGGTTGGTTTGTCACTTACCAGAGCCGGACTGAAGCTTTCGCCACCGCAGCTAAAATGACTTCACACAATGTAAACACACCTTCCGATCTAACCAGTCCAGTAAATCAACGTTCGAATATCACAAACAGTTATGCATCAGCCGCTTCAAACTCTTTTCCGAGTAAGACCCAAGCAATTGTATTTAGTTGTATCGATAATGCTAAACTGCAGGATTATTTAATTCCGTTGGGCACAATAATCAACCCAAAAAATATTATTTTTTCATCTAGATTATCTCATAATAGAATCTGCATGTATTTGGCAAACAAAACCGTAGTAGATAATTTCATGCAACAACATGGCTCTATAGAAGTACTCGGCGAAATTGTAACAGCACGGAGACTTGTCTCTCCAGCAGAAAGACTAGTCTTGTCTGGTGTCTGCCCGTCAATTCCTCATCAAGTATTAGTTGAAGAATTACAGAATATTGGTTTAAAGCTTATTTCCCCAATAACATTTCTGAAAATTAGCTCAACTCTTCCCGAATATAGTCACATATTGAGCTTTCGGAGGCAAGTTTATGTAAGCCCTATAACATCACCAATTCCAGATTCTATTCTAATAAATTTCGACCAAACACCTTACCGCATATTTTTGTCACAAGGTACACTCACCTGCTTTATTTGCAAAAATACAGGACACATATCATCCCAATGCAATAACAGTTCAGTAACGGAATCAACTCATATTGATTCAAACAATGAAGTACCAAATCAAACAGACCCAACAAGTATATTACACAAGTTACCAAACACTCAGCAGTCATCAAGTTATGCATTATCAAATCCGAGCATATCACCTACACCTACAAATCTCCATGACCAAGAAATTACTAATACTCCTACTCATAGCAACACTTTCAGTCATCCACATTCAGCGGCAATACCGTTTTCACAAACTCCTAAAGCAATATCCTCCAATCTATCAGCACCTCTTCCATTAGATACAACTGCAGAAAACTCCAATAAAACTGATACATCACCACAATTTTCCGAAACAACCATTTCAACCAATCTTACAATCAAAACTTCAAGCTCGACTTCTGTCATTAGCAATGAGTCTGCTCCAGTACTTCCAAAGGTAATAAAGCCACAACATCCAAGTGAAAACTCTAATAGCACTTGCGAAAATGCAAGTTCTTCCATAAAACGCAGTATTGGTGAGATCGATACTCCTCCTTCAGACTCAGCAATTTCATCACAAAATCTGTTTGCAAAACCCAAATCTTCTAAACCAAAAAAACCGCGCTCATCTAAAGTCCCATCTACACGGGAAACTCTTGAACATTTTATTGATAATCATACCCCACCATTCGTTTTAAATTACCACCAATTGTCCTTACTGATTGATAATGTCCAAGGCTCCCCCGACACTATTAGCGTCGTTAAAGAATTTACAACTGATATGCCTGGTTTACTCTATCTTTTACAAAGCAGCTATCAATATGCAAATGATAGATCTACAAAAACTAAGTTTACAAAACTTCAAAAGAAACTTCATAAACATTTAGGGAAAGAGATTTCTGACTTAGACAGTGACTCTTCTGTAGATAATTGCTCAGTATCATCTAACTCCGAATCTGTTAACAACATTCAACTCGATACTTCAATGGAACATTGATGGATTTTTCCATCGTCTCCCTATGCTACAGCTTCTTTTATCTGAATATTCTCCAGATATTATTTGTCTACAGGAGACAAACTTAAAGGCCAATCAGTTGTACAATTCAAAACATTTCACTTGTTTCCGCAAAGACCGTACAGATGCAAGTCGTGCAAGCGGTGGTGTAGCGATACTAGTAAACAAATCCATCGAGGCGGTACAAATTCCAATAGTCAAAGATTTGGAGGCCGTTGCTATCAGAATCACATCTACCAGTTTAGTATCTATTTGCAATGTTTACCTTTCTTGCGACATACAAGTAAGTTCTGATAGCCTTTGCAGGTTATTAGAGCAACTGCCACGTCCTCGTATAATTCTAGGCGACTTTAATGCTCACAACATAATTTGGGGTTCAGATCACACATCTGCCAGAGGTTCAAGTATTGCCGATATCTTAGATCAACTTAATATAAATTTTCTTAATGATGGTAGCCCTACAAGGTTCAATATTTCAACAGGGTATTCCTCATGCATCGATTTAACTCTTTGCGACCCAAATTTAGCTCATTGTTTCAGTTGGGATGCTCAAACCTATACATATGGTAGTGACCACTTTCCAATCCTAATTAGAAACCATAATTATCCCTCATCAGGTCCCATATTCATATCTAAGTGGAGAATAAAAAATGCAAATTGGCAAAAATTCTCCGAATATATCGATAATAATATTTCCAGTTTGGATATAACAGACGATGTGAACTCGAATGTAGAGCAGTTTAATCAACTTATCTTAAGCGCCGCCCACAAATTTATTGGTAAATCTAAATCTGTTAAAGGCCGATGTCCTGTACCATGGTGGAATGACAGTTGTGCTACAGCAATCCGTGAAAGTAAATCAGCCCTAAACCGATACAAAAAACATAAAACACCCGAAAATAAATTAAAATTCAAAATGCTAAAAGCAAGGGCACAGCTAACTGTCAAAACTGCTAAACGATCTTCATGGAACAAATACACATCGGAAATTAATAGCAATACCCCCCTCTCTGATGTCTGGAACAAAGTTAGGAAAATATCTGGTTTACACACTTCATATAACTTCACGGGGCTAAAAGAAAATAATAATTTCATAACATCGAGCAGCGATATTGCAAACATTTTTGGAAGAATCTATCAAGGCCACTCATCGAATCAACAGTATACCGCCAATTTTCTCAAAGCCAAAGAATTCGCCGAACAAAATCCCATTTATCCGTTTGAAGCACAAAATAATTCATTAAACCATCCCATCTCTCTTCAAGAGATAAACTCATCTATTCTTAACTTGAAGGACTCTAGTCCTGGGCCTGATGATATTCCTTCAGCATTTCTGAAACATCTCCCTGCTTCAGCCATAACGTATCTCTTAAACATATTCAACAGAATTTGGCTTCACCACCAATGGCCAGCTATTTGGTCAAATGCAATAGTCATTCCTCTCCTAAAAACTAATAAACCTAAATATGACCCAGAATCATATCGACCCATATCTCTGACATCAACAATCTGCAAATTACTAGAAAATATTGTTAACTCCAGGCTCTCATGGGTTTTAGAAAATTCTAATTTCTTAATCTCCGAACAAAATGGCTTTAGAAAAGATCGGTCAACCACAGACAACATTTTAGACTTGGAAAGTGAAATACATGAAGCTCTTGCTACAAACCAAAAATGTGTTGCTATATTTTTTGATTTAGAACGTGCATTTAATAAAGCTTGGAAGTACAACATTTTGAGACAACTTCATAAATGGAATATTCAAGGTCACTGCCTTGCTTTCATCCAAAACTTTTTAAATAACAGATCTTTTCAAGTAAAAATAAATAATATCTTTTCAAATATTTATAGTTTGGAAAATGGTACACCCCAAGGATCCATACTCAGTCCAACACTATTTCTGGTAGCAATAAATGACATCATCAAAAACATTCAAGCACCCTTACAGGCTCGTTTATACGCTGATGACCTAGTGGTATCTATTAAAGGTAAAAATATTTCCTCAATGTCGTCAATTCTTCAAAACTTTTTAGATACTCTCGAAAATTGGTCCAACTTTACAGGTTTTCAATTTTCAATAGAAAAATCAATAGGAGTTGTATTCTCTTCAAGCCCCTTGCCACAACCTCCTAACCTAAGAATGTATGAGAAACAGCTGGAGTTTAGAGATCACCACAAATTCTTGGGTTTAATCTTCGATTCAAAGTTAACATGGAAAAATCACATCTCACAACTCATCCTTTCCTGTAATAAAAGATTAAATGTATTAAGATCTCTCTGTAATAAAAACTGGGGCTCAGACCAATCCACTCTACTCCTCCTGTATAAATCTTTAATACGTTCTAAGCTAGATTATGGAGCAATTGCCTATTCCACTGCTAATCAATCTCTACTGAAATCATTAGATATTATTCATAATAAAAGTCTTAGATTAATCCTAGGGGCTTTCCCAACTTCGCCTGTATCCAGCATTTATGCTCTTTTAGGAGAACCATCGCTACATCACCGCCGCATGTACCTCGCTCTATCACATGCAGCCTCAGTTGCTTGCAATATTTCAAAGCCAATATATCAAAACACTTTTACAAACAAATATGTAAACATATTCCAAGATATCCGCTATACTAAAAAACCATATTACGAAAGAATTAAATCCATACTTCAAAACCTAAACATTAATTTTCCGGAGGTTTTCTCCTCGGATATTAAATACCCCGAGCCTTGGCTGATCGATTTACCAACCTGTGATGCATCTCTGGAGTATTTCGATAAATCTAATACACACCATTCTCTGATTCGTTCCAAGTTCGAGGACCTCATAAATAAGTACCCCCGACTACCATAAAATCTACACAGATGCGTCTAAGTTCGAAGACGGTGTGGGGGCATCAATCGTTTCTTCAGAAAACAATCTTCTTTTTCGTTTACCCCCAGCATGTAGCACATTTTCAGCTGAACTCTACGCCATATACCGTGCTGTGAAACTTCTTAACGAGCTTACACTCACCAAAGCCCTGATCATAACAGATTCCCTTAGCTCTCTAAACTCATTAAAACACATTTTTCCGAAACATCCTTTTGAAAAGTTGCTAAAATACCAGCTTTCCCAAGCTCATGAACATGGAAGAAGCGTTCAATTTGTATGGGTTCCATCACACGTCGGAATAACAGGAAATGAAGAAGCTGACAGGACTGCACGAGAGGCAATTTTAAGTGATTTTTCGGAGCCGATAGACAAGTGTGTTTCCAGTGACTTAAAAGCTTATTTTAAAAATAAAGTGTTGTGTTTGTGGCGAAATGAGTGGTCTCAATCTAATTCTAAGTTAAATAAAATAAAAAATAATGTGTCTCAGTGGTTTCCATCGTCGCGCAATAGACGATAACAAATTGCGGTTGCGCGTTTACGTCTAGGACATACCAGGTTAACGCACTCTTACCTTTTCACAAAGAGTAATCCACCTATATGCGATCAGTGTAATGTCCGATTAACAGTCGAACACTTTTTAATAGTTTGTAGTAAATATGACCAAGAAAGACAGCGCTACAAGATCCCAAACGCTCTACCACAGGCTCTAGGTCAAAACTATTCCTGCGACAATATAGTTAATTATCTAAAATCCATAAACATTCTGTACAACCTGTAGTTGTTTACTTTTGTTATTTATATTTTGTTCCGTCGCTAATAACCTTTTGGTGGATGCGACTTCTTTTTCTAATAAAAAAAAAATTATTGTTAACTGATCTTTCTTTACTTATGTTATAATGTTAACTATATATTTATAATTTGTAATTCATAATATTACCATGTAAACTGCAACTCGTGCTAATGACCATAGATGTCACATGCACGTTAATTTAAATAAAAAAAAAATATATTTCTGTTTAATAATAGTTCACTTAAGATTTCGCATAAGACAACCAACCCACTTGGATTGTTTGTGTGTATCACTGGACTGAACATATTTATTATTACATTGCACTGTCGAAAAGTACCAGCCAAGTGGGTTGATATTGTTATGCCGATTACGGTTCCTGGAATATTGCATCTTTTTGTTTTTACGTGTAGGTACTGACCAATATTAGTTCGTGCTTAAATATTAAAATATTTTATACATATTTATAAATATTTAAACCAAGAACTGTTAAAATAATTAAAGCGGCTCGCGAAATTGCAGAAAATGGTAAGTTTTAGGATTAAGGCTATGTTTATCTTACTTTTTAAATATTATGGTTTGTTGTTTTGACTGATTATCGCATATTTTTTATTTGTATTGATATTATGTTTAATAGTAGAAATTCTACTGTATGGTATTACTGAGTTGACTGAAATTATTCGGTTTTATTCATGGATTGTGTGGGTTGGTTGGATTTTGCAGATTGTATTTTATTAGATATATTTCCAACAGCAAAAAGAAACCAACCCTCAATATTTTTTTTTTTGTAAAAATTTATTAGGATAATTTTGATACTACTATGATAAAATTGCTCTAAAATTAAACTATGGATTAGTGAAGTTATCGTTTAAAAAAATACGACGGAAAATTAAATATTTAGAAAAACATAAAAGGTTAATTTTCTCTTAATTTACAAATTGAGGGTTGGTTGCTTTTTGTTTAACATGGCCCATTTGTTCCTATAGGTATTACCTGTCGAAAAAACGCTTCAGTACCCTGACTGCTGAAGTGTCACGAACAGGGCATATTTTTGTATTATTACCCTGGCCTATATACATAGGTCTTGTAGAAGCGAGTCGCTTTGTTTTTTTATTAGCTACAATTTTGTTCTGAATTTTTTTTCTATAATATTAAACTTTTTTAAATCATTCATGAAAAACGGTTATAAAACGTGAGTTTTTTTGAAAGAAAAATGCATAGTTTCAATCGCAAATAACTTGGAACGTGTCAATTTTGCAAAAAAAGTTTTATAGAACAAAATTTACTCAGAATTCGTCACTTTACCGATTTCCATAGTTATTTTGATTAAACAATTTTCATCCGCTAGATGGGGCTGTTTTCACCCCCAAGGCAAAAGCGCAGTTCTGCATAGGGTAGATTTTGACAAAGGTTATAATTACTACCTAAATCTAAATTTTCAAGAAAATCGACCTTGGTTCTCAATATTCCACGAGAAAATCTTGAGATTGGACATCTCTAAAAGATGAAAGAGAAAAGAGAA
This sequence comes from Diabrotica virgifera virgifera, assembly GCF_917563875.1. Taxonomy (NCBI): domain Eukaryota; kingdom Metazoa; phylum Arthropoda; class Insecta; order Coleoptera; family Chrysomelidae; genus Diabrotica; species Diabrotica virgifera. The sequence goes on from NC_065444.1 coordinate 150,128,025, forward strand.
GACCTTTTTGAAATTTGTTTATGACATATCACATTCAATCACGTCTTTTCATTCCTTATGTTTATTTGTAAGCAGAAACTTTTTTGCGCAGTGGTAAAAATGTTATCAAAACACAGAGCGAGGAATTATTTACAAATACTTACCCTAATTATAAATAAAATCAATAATTCATGTAATATATTGTATTACTTTTCTCATACATTTATTGAGTCATTCCCTAGCTATTACTCCTGTTACAATTACCAACAGGTTCAACTATTAATTTAGTTTGCCGAGCGCTTACATTTTCTTTGTGCAATTCCAGTTAAAGTTCCTGGAGTCCCTAGTCTATACTTCGACCGTTGTGGTTTTCGTCATGTGTTGGAGGAAGCAGAATTTCGCACGGAGACTTAGTTAATACTTAATTTGCTTTTTGTTCGAAAGGAAGTGTTAAAAAAAGTTTGTTAAGACGAAAGAAACTAGGGAAATTAACGAGAAAGTTCTGGAGTGAAAATTCGAGGGCAGATGTTAGAGACTATAAAGTTGTTTTGTTGTAACTGGCGCGGGGATTTCTATTACAAAGGAATTACTTAAAGTTTTCCGAAAATTAGATGTTGTTCTGATCAAACAAAAACTGTGAAATATGCTAATATTAAACTTGGATATTGCCCACGAACAGCAGTTAGTTGGCCGATAGAGCTCGTTAACCAATTTTCAGCTTCAGCAACTTTATGTTATTGGATTATAAACATGTTATTTTTATAATTAATATTGAAAATAGATTGCAAGTCTAAATATGTTTTTTAAATTCTAAATCAAAATTCATAAAATGTTGAATGGGTTGCATATGCGAGTTCATTTTGAATGAAGTAAAAGACAGAAGTACTCGTAATCATTTATTGTTATTATTATTCCGACGACCGGTTTCGCCCTCTATAATATGCAGAGCATCTTCAGGTCAACGGTAACTTGTTGCGAGTTGTACCCGTTGACCTGAAGATGCTCTGTTTATTATAGAGAGCGAAACCAGTCGTCGGAAGTTAACAATAAATGATTGCGAGCAGTGGCGGCTGGTATCACTTTAAGTAGGTAGTGCCAGAATTCGGTCAGCTGCCTAAATTTTTAGTGACTGGTTCACGATATTGTCAAAAAAGGTATAAAATAGAAATTTAAAAATATAGGTACGGATACTTTTACATTATATAAGTATATACCATTTCTGGGGTGTCAAGAAATTTAAACATTTAAAATGAATTCAGTGATTGATTTGACATCATGCCCGTCCAGCAAGTAAAATCTCCAAAATCTCTCAACTTATCGCCCTTTACACATATATCGGAAAACTATAACTAACTGAAATTCACCAGCGACGTCTGTCGTTTCATCGGCAATCACTGAAACACAAAGATAATTTTCAATTTATTTCCTTATTTCCTCGCGATAAAAATCTAACATGCACTGAAGGAGTTCATTTTGGGTTGTTTTGAGGTAGGTACTATTAAAAGATTTTTAACTTTGAATATGAACCTAAGTCGTTGTCTAATTCGGCTAAAATTGAATAGTTCCTTAAAGATGCCTCTATTTTCTGAATTTTCCTTTTCGTCGTGATTTCTCAAAACTAACTTGAAAACTCCACAAAACCATATGGATAAAATTTATAATTTGATTTGAAACATATCTATTCTTATTCACTTGTTCATTATGTTTAATTAGACTATCACGATAAGCTGAATTTAACTTGGGTTTTATTAAAAATTAAAAAATTTTCAATTATTTAAAAATATATTAATTTATAATAAAAAGTTTAATAATTAAAAATGTAATAAATATAAATACAAAAATGAGCGAGAAAGCGCGTAAAGAAACGTACATTTTGGATCTACGATCCACTCTATCCACTATGATCAGAGTAAAAAATATCAGTCGAGCCAGGCACGAATAGACTCATTTAAACGTATATTAAAAGTGCAATATAGCTCTATCTCTGCCACTTACATAGAATTCCCGTAAAATCTTTCTCTTTTCAGACGAGGCACATAAGCATTTGGCACGATCATTCCGTCTGCTGTGAGTGGCGATGGTTGTATTGCACTACACAGTCGCCAGATTTTATACAATTTATATAAAAAAAGAAATACACACAAAAAATTAACAAGCATTAAAACGGTTTAAAGATAAAAAGAATATGTTTCTGCATAAAAATAAGGTAGTGCCATGGCTCCATGGCACTACCTCACCGGCCACCACTGATTGCGAGTACATATGTCTTTTACTTCATTCAAAATGAACTCGCATATATGTAACCCATTCAACTTTTAGTTTACTTGTAACCGTTGGCCTGAAGATGCTCTGCATATTATAGCGAGCGAAACCGGTCGTCGGAAGTTAATAATAAATGATTGTGAGTACGTCTGTCTTTTACTTCATTCATAAAAAGTTATGAAAATATCGTTTGGTAATTATAATATTTACTGACCTAATCGACATTTTTTCTTCTTTCGTTCATTTTTCGACTGATTATTTTTTGTGTGTTAAACGATAGAAGACTTATGTGTTATTTTAAATGTGCTTTCATCATGTTGTACCAGAACCACCCATATTAACTACTGTTTCACTCTGATATTATGTGGTTTATTTTTATTATGTGTTATTTCTGTGCTTATGCTTAGTGCTATCAAAATTTAAACATAGTTTCTTAAAACTGTCCAACTAATTATTTGACTTTTAACACCTTTTATTTAAAAAACTACTAATTTTGGGGAAATAGGTTTCGATAAAAACACAAATGGGTGACGTCATTACGACGTCATGATGACATCCCATGTCAAAGTTGCTTTTATCCAAAATAAAAGCAAAACTAAATTCAAGAATCTTGTCTAGGCATTTATGTTTTTAATATCCTGCATTTAGTGGAGTCAATGAAGGTTTTCACCTCCGATTTCGTTGAACCGCCATCGATTTTCATGAAAATTGGTAAGTATGTAGAAGATACCTCAAGAAACAAAGGTGACATGGTGCCAACTTGCGATTTTACCCTGGGGGTGGATGCCACCCCTTCTCTGGGGTGAAAATTATTTTATTAAAAATAATACCACTAATCGATAGAGGAACAAATTATAAGTAAAATTTGTTATATAAAGTTATTTCAATAAATAAATAGTTTTTGGGTTATTAAAGATCAAAAGTTTTGATTTTTCCTGAAAAAAATCCGTGTTTTAAAGCAGTTTTTCATAAATAACTCAAAAACCATAAGTTTCTTCAAAAAAGTTGTTATTACCAAAATCGAAGATAATATAAAAGTAAATAAGCTTCCTATTCGAAAAATCCTTTATTACATATACAAAGTGAGTTATATGCAATTGAATGTATATTTTTTTTCCGCGAGTACTCAAATCTTAGTATTCAAGCTTAAATAACAGGAAAACGATGCGCTTTGTTAAATATAGATATTAAACATTTTAATAAAATACTTAAAGGTAACTATCAAAAAGCTATATAAGAAGTCGATAGCATCAAAATTAAGCAAGTTATGATGGACATAAGAGGACCCTTTCAGATTTTTTAGGGAAGAATGAAAAATGAAACATACGTCATTTCCACAAAAATTAAAATTTATAGTAACCTATTTAAAACTTTGTTTATTTTTACATGAGTAATAACTTCAACAATTTTGACCGGTTTAGAATGCATATAATTGAAAAAAAATACGATTAAAAAAAATTAGAATTTTTCAAATTTTCGTGAATTTCATTTTCTTTTGATAATAACTCAAAAAATACTGGATATACTTAAAAAATGGTAGAAAACAAAATTTTAGTTTTAACTTTATTTAAGCTTTTTCTTTTTTTAATATTTTTTTACGACAAAAAATAACCGAGATAGAAACATTTAAATCCTATATTTTACTGTGAGAACCATGTAACCGGGGCCATTTCACCTTGTATTTTAAAAAAATAAAGGATTTAGAAAATTATGTTTAATACAGTGTTATAGAACTTTTACTTAGCTTTGTAATGGTTTTTAGATAAGTCTCATATTTCAAAATTTAACGGAGTTATTTTTAAAAATCCAATAACATTTTCTTTGAAAAAATTTTATAGCGGAGATTTTGTATGTATACAGGTTGTGGGAAGTCCTATTAGTAGTTTGTTGTAGGAGATACGAAAAAAGTTTATTTAGGTGAGATTGGGGCATAGATAATATCAGAATTTAAATACATATCCAAATATACAGGGCCACCCATATTGACAGGATGAAACAAAATTTTCTTTTGTTTAATGGAACACCCTGTATATTTTTACATTTTTGGATTCTCCTCTATGTTTTATTTCTTAAAATATCAGGTTTTGTGATGTTATACGAAGTAGTTTAAAAGATAATTACGTTTTTATTTTCAAATTTCATAGCAACATTCACCCCCTGTATAATTGTAGTGATTTGACATCAGAAAATCAATTTATGTTTATGTGATTTTTAATATAATCTATTATTGTTAAAAATTATTAATCTAGCAAAACGTTTAATTTTAGCTAATACAGGGTTGGTCGAAACTGAATGAGTGTTTTCTCAAAGTTTGGGAGTATGAGTTTTCTCAAACGGAGCAGCCTGTAATGCCTGTAATGAGCATTGTAATGAAATGCTATTGTATGGCACTTTATTATTTCCCAACCTGCCAGTGAGAACTGAATTTATTTTTGAAATCCCTAACTTTATGTCTTTAATTATTTTAAATATTGTAAACGATTAAAAAACAATCAAATTAAATTGAAATGAATAACCAGTATCTTCCACATTTACTTCATATTTAACGTAGCCTGTACCATAACATTGCACAGATTATTATCCCTGTATAGCAACGATATACCATGAATGTGAATTCATACTCGAGAAATGTCCTATATCCATTCTCCCAAAAAAAAGGGATTCCTCAAATATAATATGCAGACAAAATCAGCCAAAGTGATTTGCGATATCTAATTAAAGGCCCTACCAAGTTGGTTTTGTTGAATATAGCATGGAAGCACGACGATACTTTAGTGATAAGCGTATTTTTCGTAGTAGCTATAGTATGTTGTTTTATATTATGTATTACCTATACTAAATTAGTTTTAGTATGTTTCGTTTATCTAAAAAAATATAAAACAAACAAAAATTCTGTTTTTCTTGTAGTTGTTTTTTCGTATAGATATTGTTTTATATTGTAGTAAATTGAATTTAGTTTTAGTATGTTCCGTTTGTTTGTAGAATTATATTGAATAAGATTTGCTTTAATTACTAAAATAAATAAATTTTCAATTATATTTTATGTATTTGTGGAAAAGAAAACCTAGCATTAGCGGCCGCATTTCTATAACGGCCAATTGTTTTCTATTTTTAGTGGCCGTTATTGTCAGGTTTTACTGTACCAATAATATTTTACTAAATTATGAAATATTATTTAAATAAAAAATTTATAAACTTGATAAAAGAAAATTTGCTTAGAATTTACTCCTCTATCTAATTATGGGGTTATTTTTAATAAAATAATGTTCACCCATGAGGAGGGGTAACATGCACCCCAGGATAAAAGCGCAAGTTAGTACCACATCATTTTTGTTTCTTGAGGTATCCTCTAACTACTTACCAATTTTCATGGAAATTGATGGAGGTTCAACGAAATCAGGGGTGAAAACCTTCAGTGACTGCCTTTTGGAAATATAAAAGATTAATTTTTCTCGTGATTGTCGATTTGCTAATTTTCTGATTTTTGGTTGCTATAAGGTTTAAAAAATTAATAAAAATTATAAATCATGCACATAAATGTAAAAAAATATTTATTTTACTTAATTAAACGAGATTGCTTGGGCCAGAATGCTGAAATCTGCATTTTTATCATTAAAAAAAAGGTGGATTTCACCACTAAAATGCAGAAAGCGCAACTTGGTGCCATATCACTTTTGTTTTTTGAGGTATCCTCTAACTAATCAACAATTTTCATGAAAATCGATGAAGGGTCAAAGAAATCGTGGGTGAAAACATTCAGTGACTACACTTTCAGAAATATAGAAGAATAAGGTTTTCGTGATTTTCGACTTGTTAATTTTCGGATTTTTAGTTGCTATAAGGTTTCAAAAATTAAAAAAAAAATGTAATTCATGCACATAAATATAAAAAAATATTTATTTTTCTTAATTAAACGAGATTACTTGCGCCATAATGCGGAAATCTGCATTTTTTACAATTTAAAAAGTAGGGGTGTTTTACACCCCTAAAATGCAAAAGCTCAAGTTGATGCTATATACCTTTTATTGCTTGAGATATCCTCTAACTACTTACTGATTTTCATGAAAATCGATGAAGGTTCAACATAATAGGAAGTAAAAACTTATAGTGACTGCACTTTCAGAAATCTAAAAAAAAATTTTTAAAAACGGGATGTATTTCACCCCTAAAATGCAAAAAGCGCAAGTTCGCACTATGTCACCTTTGTCCCTTGAGGTATTCTTTAACCATTCACCAATTTTTATGAAAATCGATGGAGGTTCAACGAAATCTGAGGTAATAACTCATATCCACCTTCATTGACTCCACTAATTGTATCTCAATATCAATAAACTTTTTCAAATGAACACTGCATAATTTACTTAGTAATTGTCAGTACATAGTTTTAATATTTTCTTTTTAACCCGGCACCTGCCACGTGGGGTACTACCAGCACCCCATAACACATTTTTATAAAATATTTGGTATTTCAAGTTTGGTAACTGAGCTGTGCGTCATAATAGCTTTCTATAATATTATATAGCATAGATGTGTTAGTGTTTGAAGTGGTTATTTAGTGTCATTGTGAACTTATAGCTCTAAAATCGAATTGGTGTGTCATCATCTGGCACTTTAAATTTTAAATTTTTTTGTATTTTTGATAAACAGGTCAAATTTACATGTTTTATTGAAATAAATGATTTAAATTATTAATATAAAGTATATACTCACTAAATCTTAATTTTTTATATATTTTACTTGACTTCATTTATTATGGCTTGGTACTTGCTAATTTGCTTATGACACCTTATTCATTTTATTTTTTAAATTCTATAACATATTAGTGGCTAATAAGTCAATAAAACATGTTTTTTTATATTCTTCTGTTACTCAACACATTATTTTGTTTTTTAAACAAGTAGATCACAGAAAATTTTTAAGGGGTGCTATGAGCACCGCACTTCGCAGTTGGCGCCTTGCAAAGCCACGTGGCAGGTGCCGGGTTAATAATTTTTAGAATTTTGTTCTCATGATGGGATATTACGGTTTAATTTTTTTTTACTACTAATCACGTCCTCTCAATTTTTTTTCTGTTAAACGGTTATAGTGATTGCATTTATTGAAATGCACTATGTAAACTATGAACAACTATCTTCGAATAAAGTAGTCTGAGTAATGCAACTCAAAAATACACTCAATACAATTTTAATGTTATCTGCTTGAAAATGTATTATATTATCTAAATTCTAAATTGTCGTTTTAAAGGACGCAGAAAAGAAATTTAAAAAATTTAAGAAATATATTTTTTCTGATTTTCAAAAACAAAATAAAATAATTTATTTAATGTTTATCCTGACAACAATTTCTAAAATGAAGTCTAAACATCAAATATAAAGTCTTTTTTAATAAAACTATAGTTTATTCCCTTTAAATAAAGTAGTTAACCCAGAAGAGGCTGAGGAATCGTTGATGACCCACAAGGTTTCAAAGCTGATACTCAAAATTTCAATTATCAAACTATATTTTCGCATTATGTTTATATTATTAGCTAAGAAAAGTACTGGTATACTTTATAGTCGGCAAGGTCTTCTTTTAGTAATTATTGGTAACTACTTATTTTATTAAATATTGTTTTCACCAATTTTGAAATTTTGTGAAATCATTGAATTATCTACGTCCGTTTGTCTGTCCGTAAACACAACTCTTCCGTCATGATACCAGGTAGAATGACAAATAAGGTGTCAAATGAAAGCTTATAATCCAAGGATGGTACTAAAGGAGAGAGATTTGAGCTAGTCTGTCTGTCCGTCTGCCCATTTGACCGACAATATAACTCCTTCGTCACTATACCAGGTAGAATGACAAATGAGGTGTCGAAAGAAAGATATAATCCAAGGATGGTACTAAAGGTGAGAAATTTGATCTAGGACTTCCGGCTTTAGACATGCGACTAGAAGTAGGTACTGTTTTAAAGTCACCGGAATAGTACAAGTGATATATTATTCGACGCTCCTTCGCAAGACGAGAACAAATATATACTTCCGGTTTCATAAGGGAGTGAGCTGGTGTAATTGCTATTTTCCCTTCTGGGTCTTCTGATGATCCACATAATGGTCTCGAATTCATACAGGCTTCTATTTGTGTTAGCACCGTACTCAGTTCTTCATATGTTAATACGGTTTCCCCTATGATTCTTTTCAAATGATATTTCTTTATTCTCACTGCGCTTTCCCACAATCCTCCGAAGTGTGGCGCATATGCAGGTAATACATGCCACTGGGTGCCTAGTGCAACTAATCCTTGTTTTATCTCGTCCTCTATGTTTTGATTTTCTTTTTTCAGTAAATTTGCCGTTCCTACGAATGTGGTTCCGTTGTCACTGTAAATGTTGATGTACTGTCCTCTGCGTGCCGTAAATCTTTTGAACGCCGCAATAAATGCATCTGTAGACATATCACTTACTACCTCGAGGTGTACTGCCTTTGTTGACAGACACACAAATACTGCAATGTATCCTTTATAACTCCTTTGTCCTCTGCCTTTCGTAGTACTTATTTTTATCGGCCCGGCATAATCTATCCCTGTATTCGTAAAGGGATGACTCGGGTTCACTCTGTCCTTCGGCAGATCTCCCATTAACTGTTGTGCTACTTAACTTTTATACCTCCTACACTTTATACATTTAGTTAGTTGATTTTTCACAGTTCTTCTTCCGTTTATTATCCAATATTTCCTCTTTGTGTACTGTAATGTCTGTTGTAGCCCGCTATGTAGATTTCTTGTATGACTCTCCGATATAATTAATTTTGTTAGTGCACTGACCTTTGGTAAAATTATAGGATGTTTTTCCGCGTACTGTAGATTCGTGTACCTCAGACTTCCCGTGACTCTTAGAATCCCTTGTTTATCCAGGAATGGTACCAATGATGCTAGTTTTTTCTTCCTGTCTAGTTGCTGTTTCTTCTCCAGCTTTTTGATTTCTTGCTTGAAGTTGGTGTGCTGTGTGAGCTTTATCACTTTTAACAATGTTTCCTCTAATTCTCGGACTGTAAGTTGTCCTTGATTTTTGTCCTTCTTTCTGCAGTTGTTTGCAAATATCATACAATATGATACTACTCTTCTCATTCTTTCTAAATTCGAGAATCTCTCGCATATGTCTTCCTTTATCGTTGCCATGTGCGCCGTTACTTTCGTTTTGGCTTCCTCCTCATTTGTTTCAGGTATTTCCTCTGCCGTCAGCCTAAGTGCTTTTTTACTTGTCAGCCAAGTTGGTCCCTTCCACCATAACTCTGCTTCTAATAACTCTGATGCGGTACTTCCACGTGAGAGGATGTCCGCTGGGTTTTCTTTCGTATTCACTTTATGCCAATTTTCTGGCCCTATAACTCCTTTTATCTCCTCTACTCTGTTGGCGACGGACATTTTCCACCTTTTTGACGATCCCTTTATCCAAGCCAGGGTTATTGTTGAGTCTGACCATGCATATACTTCCGTGTTCTCCCTGTTCAATGCTGGTAGGGTTTTCTTCATTAAATTTGCTAATAGTACCGCGGCACACAATTCTAATCTTGGTAATGTCGTTTTCCCTTTCAATGGTGCGACTTTCGATTTTGCTATCATTAGATTCGTTTTAATTTCCGGGCCTAGCACCCTTGAATAAATTACCGCTCCATATCCTGTCAGAGACGCATCTGCGAATTCATGTAGTTCTACTCTGATTGTTTTATTTAAATTGTTCCACCTGGGTATTGTTATTTTCTCAAGATTTATTAATTGTGCCTGATATGCTTTCCACCGTCTTTGTTGCGTGCTAGTTAATTCTTTATCCCAACTGGTCTTTTGCTCCCAAAGTTCTTGTATGAACATTTTCGCCTGAATTTTTACTGGTGCTATCCATCCTAATGGGTCATATAGTTTTGCTACTTCTGACAGTATGTGTCTTTTCGTTATTTTCTTTGTGGTCGTTATTTCTATTTTGAATCTGATTGTATCTTCTTTAGGTGACCAATGTATTCCTAACGTCTTTCGTACTTCTTTTTGCTTGAATGCTTTGGAGTCTACATTCCTCATTTCTTCCGGTACGTTCTCCATTATTTTTTCTTCGTTGCTCAACCATTTTCTAAGTGTAAATCCACCTTTTTGAAAAGTTGTATTAGTTCCTTTTGGGCTGCTTCTACTTCTTTTAACGTCTCCGCTCCTCCTAGGATGTCGTTTACATACATATTTTCTTTTATTATTTTCGATGCCATAGGGAAATTCACTCCTTCATCTTCTTGTAATTGTTGTATTGTTCTTAACGCTAAAAATGGTGCTGCGGCCGTGCCGTATGTCACCGTCTTCAATTTATGTTCTTGCACTCGATCTTTGTGTCCTTTCTCCAGAGTATTTTTTGATACATTTGGTCTTCTTCTGCCATTCTGATCTGTCTAAACATTTTCTCCAGATCCGCTGAGTATGCTACCTTATGGGATCTCCATCTTAATAGTATATCTGTCAAATCCTGTCGTAATTTTGGCCCTGTGTGCATAATATCATTCAAGCTTACTGTTGATGAGCTTTTACTTGATGCATCAAACACGGCTCTTATTTTTGTTGTAGTACTGTCCTCCTTTCTCACTGGATGATGAGGTAGGTAGTAACCGTCTCCCTGGTTTTCTGCTATTGCCATATGACCTTGGTTTTCATAATCTTCCATGAATTGTCTGTAATTCGCTTCTAACTGTTTGTCTTTTGTAAACGTCCTTTCTAGTTGCATCAATCTGGCGAATGCTTGCTGCTTAGATCCTCCTAACTTTGTGACGTCTTCCCTAAACGGAATTCTCACTTCGTATCTCCCTTCATCATTTCTTTTTACTGTCTGTCGATACATTTCTTCACATTCTTGTTCTGCTACTGATAAACTTGTTTCTTGATTTACTTGTTCTAATTCCCAGAATTTCTTTATTTTTATGTCCATTTCTTGTCTGGATATCATACAGCATACTTCTGCTTTTGTAGTCTCCTTTTCTTGTGCTATCCCCGAAACTATCCATCCTAGTTTGGTGTTTTGACTTAGGAGTCCATTACTTATTCTGTGCATCCCTTCTGACAATATGTAACTATATTTTTAAGGGGTGCTGTGAGCACCCCACGTGGCATTTGGCGCCTTGCAAAGCCACGTGGCCGGTGCCGGGTTAATAATTTTTAGAATTTTGTTCTCATGATGGGATATTACGGTTTAAATTTTTTTAACTACTAATCACGTCCTCTCATTATTTTTTCTGTTAAACGTTTATTAAATCACGTCCTCTCATTATTTTCTCTGTTAAACGGTTATATAGTGATTGCATTTATTGAAATGCACTATGTAAACTCTGAACTACTATCTTCGAATAAAGTAGTCTGAGTAATGCAACTCAAAAATACTCTCAATACAATTTTAATGTTATCTGCTTGAAAATGTATTATATGATCTAAATTGTCGTTTTAAAGCACGCAGAAAAGAAATTTAAAAAATTTAAGAAATATATTTTTTTTCTGATGTTCAAAAACAAAATAAAGTAATTTATTTAATGTTTATCCGGACAACAATTTCCCAAATGAAGTCTAAACATCAAATATAAAGTCTTTTTTTAATAAAACTATAGTTTATTCCCTTTAAATAAAGTAGTTAACCCAGAAGAGGCTGAGGAATCGTTGATGACCCACAAGGTTTCAAAACTGATACTCAAAATTTCAATTATCAAACTATATTTTCGCATTATGTTTATATTATTAGCTAAGAAAAGTACTGGTATACTTTATAGTCGGCAAGGTCTTCTTTTAGTAATTATTGGTAACTACTTATTTTATTAAATATTGTTTTCACCAATTTTGAAATTTTGTTAAATCATTGAATTATCTACGTCCGTTTGTCTGTCCGTAAACACAACTCCTCCGTCATGATACCAGGTAGAATGACAAATAACGTGTCAAATGAAAGCTTATAATCCAAGGATGGTACTAAAGGAGAGAGATTTGAGCTAGGCTGTCTGTCCGTCTGCCCATTTGACCGACAATATAACTCCTTCGTCACTATACCAGGTAGCATGACAAATGAGGTGTCGAAAGAAAGATATAATCCAAGGATGGTACTAAAGGTGAGAAATTTGATCTAGGACTTCCGGCTTTTGAAATGCTACTAGAAGTAGGTACTGTTTTAAAGTCACCGGAATAGTACAAGTGATATAGTATTCGACGCTCCTTCGCAAGGCGAGAACAAATATATACTTCCGGTTTCATGACTGTCTGTACGTCTGTCCGTCCGTCCGCAAATAAAACTCCTCCTTTCTTAATACAGACCGAATGACAAATGAGGTGTCGAATGAAAGCTTATAACCCAAGTATGGTATTAAATATGAGAAATTTGACATAGGACTTCCGTTTGTAGAGTTGCTACCGTACTGTTTAAAGACACCGAAATAGTATAAGCGATATATCATTCGACGTACCTTAGCAAAATGAAAACAAATGAAAAATTTTGGTTTTTTTATCATTTCCGGTTAAAAAGTTTTAACCAGAAGTGTCACATTATAGTCACAGAAATAGTACATGTAACACATCGGTCGAAGCGTATTGAAAAGTCGAGTTTGCATCTTCAATTCCGATTTTGAAGTCATTCCTGTTTAAAAAATGATGACCCAAAATTTAGTAAAACTGACTCAAAATTAGTAAAATTGTATAACAAGCGACGCAAAGTTACACGAAGAGTTCAAATATCAATTTTATCGACCGGTTCTACTTTCGATTACTTTGGTTAAAAACCTAGGACTTACGAAATCCAATTATTTGTTTACCTTATATTTACATAAATATATTTGTTAGGTGTGTATGAATGTGAGGTTATATCTTGAACATTCAAAGCTTACGCTGTTGTCAGCATCTATTTTCACAATTTGTTAACGACTCCTTGTATTGGGCCCTTGAAATGCAAACAACTTTATTTTGTTTTAGGAAACGTCCTTTTACGGTAAATGATATTTTAGGAGAAATAGATAATTTGGGGAGATATGAAATTGCACTAGACGACGTAGTGTTATTGTCACCGTACAATGAAGAAGAGTTAGAATTAGAAAACGATTCAGACAATCAAGACTACAACAATCTAAATAATATATTCTTCGTCCAATGAAAGATAGATAATCCTAATTAAGAACATGAATAATTGAAAATTCCTTGGCCTGCTTATTAAGAAAAAAAAGTGAAATTAGCTTTGGGCAAATCTAATTAATTTAAATAGATAGTCCATTTAGACACGTTTTTTTGCTCAGAGTTTTAAAGAACCGCATGTATTGTCATAAAATTTGGCATATACGTAGACAAAGAGTTAAATAAAAAAAGTGATAGTGTGCCGATGTGTGTGCTTTTGCCCTGGGGGTGAGTATCACTCCTCCTCAAGAGTGGAAATAACCTCAAACAAATAACCTCGGAATCGATAGATAGTTAAATTTTACCCAAAAAATGTTATATAGACTTTTTCGAAGATTGATATTTACCGAGTTATTTCCGATCGAAATTGATTTATTTTATAAAATTGCATAGTTTTTTGCAAAAACAGTGCATTTTTACAAAAAAGTAATTTGAATCAAAAAGAAACCTTTTAAAATAAGGAATCGGGTAGTTTTTGCACAAGAGCACTAAAATTATCGAATTTTTCCCGAGTGTCACTTTGACAGTTTTAATTTCACGACCCGAAGGGGAGTGAAATTATTTCAAAGTGTCACGAGGGCAAAAATTCGATAATAATTTTAGAGATCTAGTGCAATTTGCTGCGATTATTTCATGAATAAAACTGTTCAAAACCAAAATTTTATTGTAATTTACTTATTTATGTAAGTACAAAGTCATCACTTTTATAATTTTTAAAACATTAATTGTCATTAATGTCACTGAATGTATTTTTTCGTAGCAACGAAGGACATCTGAGGTAAGATACTTGACAACGGGATATTTTCGAAAATTATCGAGTATAATATCACAAGAGAGTGAGAATAAATTGAAAATAATGCGACAGTTTTCTGAAAATTTGTTGTCTGGCAATAGACACGAGGGCTCGAGTGGCTATTGCCCAATGACAACAAATTTGAGTAAAAAGGAAGCATTATTTTCTTATTTATTCTTACGATCGTGTGATATTCGTAAGATTGTTTTTTAATACGTATATTATGGATATTTTCTTAAATGTGACAGTTGTCAAAACTAGGAAACTGGTTGCCATTAAACAGAAACAATCTAGTTAAAAGAATTATATCGGTAATTTTCTACAGTAGATAATTCTCAGTATAATTTTAATCTGATTGGACAGAATTAAACACGTGATCAAATATCTTACTATACGATTGGAAGTTAAGATCATTAAAAAATAATCACTTTAATTTTTATTTCTCTAGCTTTCTATTGGTCAGAATCTTCTACGAATGAAATAATCGCAATAATACAACAAAACTTATAACCTAATAATTAAGGTTAGGCTTTTTTCGAATTAACTTTGAATAAAACTTTTTATCATTGAATATAGGTATTAAGGGTCGTCAACTTCTTGAAAATTTCAAGATCTTGTTTTGATCTTGTCTTGATTTCAAGACAAGAACAAGACAAGAAGTAATTTTAGATTTCAAGACAAGACAAGAAATGATTTTTATTAACGTCTCGACGCCCAAATCGGGTGCCGTTGTCAAAATACAAAATACTACTGTATTTTGTATTAAGGCAAGAAATTTTATGTCAATACCAAGATTTCTTGTCAGGAAAACAAGAAATCTTGAAATATCTTGAAATACCTAATATTCAAAAGTAGATTTTATTTTAAATAACAAATTTAGCACATTTTTAAATCGGAATTGATAAGCCATGAGTTAAGGCAGATAACACTTCTTATGGAGTCAACGCCTAGCTGATTTCTTGGCTTTGTTATTGTTAAAGTTGCTCTTGAAAATAGCCTTTCCGCAGGTACCGATGTTGCTGGCGATCCGAGAAAATCCGTGGCCATTTTCGGTAATGACGGGTAGATATTTTAGTATGTTCTCCACCAATCATGTATGTATATTCTCAGAATCTTTTGACCTAGGCTCATTAAAGTATTTTTCAATTTCATACTTCTAAGATTGTATGTTATCATTATCAGCTTTCTTAAATAGGTAAGTAATATCTAAATCAAATTCGTTATCTTCTTTTTTCAGACTAAGTACTAGCTGTGGTATTGGATTCTATAGATAATTCTGGGATTTATTAAAGTAGTTAGCTTTAAATATTTGTTCAAATTTTTGTACTGCCTCTGATTATACAAGCTTTTCCCAAGATGAAGAAGAAAATACCTTTACTTTATGGCGAGGATTCAAAATAACAACAATACAGTATATCGAATTAGTTTTGTTATAGTGTTTCAGTATATTATCTCACGCAGCTTGAATGCAGTAAATTAATTGCTCATCTGTAGCGTCTCTATCAATTTTATTATTAAGTTCATGAGCCCATATTTCTAGTTTGTTAAAAAGTAAATTTATTCCAACTACCACCAATGGGAGTGTGCAATATTTTTCCCTTTCGAGAATTGAAGAAAGTGTTTTAAACCTTCTCAGAAACCCACTGACAAAATTTACTGATCAGAACCGTTCTTTATCTAACATTTTCCAATTATTTAGATTTTAGTTGTTATCTCAAAATATAGTTTTAAAGATTTTTTACACTAAAGACCCATGTTAGCATCTCGAAAGTTGAATGCCATCTTGTAGGCACATCTAGTTCTGGCATAGTCATCTTACAAAATTTATGGCCTCGCAAGCACTGTTAAATTTAAGTTGCATTTGCCCTGAATTTTTGATTTTTTTTTACAAGATATTTAATTTTTTTTTTATTTAGAAAGTACAGCCGCATCCACCTTGATGGTGATTAGCGGCGGCTACAGAATACAATGCTAAATTTTATAAAATATTCCTGTGGATTTTAGAAATTTTGTAATATTGTCCGTTGAACAATTAATGCCCAATAAATTACTTATACATTTAGGTATGTTAAACATAACGCGATAATTGGCAAAACGGGGGCATACAATTAACAAGTGATTAACAGTAATTTGGACATTACATATTTCACATACAGGTGGATCGCTTTTAGACAGTAAATATGAATGAGTAAGTCTCGTGTGTCCAATTCTCAATCGAGTTATCACCAGCTGTTCTCTTCTGTTACGAGTTGACGGTTCCCAGGCTATAATGTCATTTTTAATTAGTCTCAGTGAAGTTTGAGACGATTGCCATTCGTTTTTCCACTTGCACAAAACACGGTTCTTAAAGTAAGCTTTTATATCACTCGCGGAATTTCGACACTCATCTTTTTCTATATCGGCACATACGGCAATTTCACTCGCGCACTGGTCAGCTTTTTCGTTGCCTGCAATGCCAATGTGGGATGGTATCCATATAAATCTGATTCGTCTAGCGTTTTCTTGAGCCTGCATCAGTTCGAATTTAATGTGTTTCTCAATAGGACCTTTGGGATAGATCTGTTTAAGGGTTTGAAGAGCGCTTAGTGAGTCACTTAAGATAACTGAATTAGAAATGTCATTAGAATTGATATGCATGATAGCTTTGAGCACTGCATAGAGCTCAGCAGAGAAAATCGAGAAGTAAGATGGGAGACGAAATTGATAAGTATTGCTTGGGGTAACGAAGGAAGCACCTACTCCTCTCTCACACTTTGATGCGTCTGTAAAGATTTTGTAACAATACTCATAATTCTCTTTGAGAACTAAATCTAGATGGTGCTGGATCTCTGCATGACTATTAATATGTTTGTCGAATTGGGTTAGCGCAGTATTTATATTGGGAATATTAATTAACCAAGGTGAGGGGTTTTTAATATTGATTGGAAGAATATCTGGGAATTCGACGTCGAGACATCTCAGGTAACACCGTACTCGTTCGTAGTAAGGTTTGTGTTTAGTACTATTGGTAAAGAGATTTATATATTTATTAGTGAATGTGTTATTGAAAAGAGGTTTGTTTACGTTTGAAGCTATTGACGTTGCATGTGACAAAGTTAAGGAAGTTCGTCGATGATATAAGGAAGGCTCTCCACTTTCACTATATAAACTTTCTACAGGTGATGTTCGGAATGCACCAAGAGATAGTCTAAGTGCTGTATTGTGTACAGAGTCTAGCTGTTTCAATAATGTGGGGGATGCAGAGGCGTAGGCGATTGATCCATAATCTAGTTTTGATCTTATTAACATTCTGTAGATAGTTAGCAAAGTGGAGCGATCAGAGCCCCAATATTTATTTGACAATGTTCTCATTAGATTTAGTTTCTTATTACAAGTAAATACTAACTGCCTAATGTGTTCTTTCCAAGTAAGTTTTTTATCAAACCACATACCTAAGAATTTCACACATGGTTTGAATGAAAGCGGTGTATTGAAAAATTTGAGATTAGGATTATTTGTAAGGTTCTTTTTAGAGAACACCATACCTACGGTTTTTGTAACTGAGAACTGAAAGCCTGTATCGCGAGACCATTCTTCGAGATTGTGTAAAAAACTTTGGAAAACTGTTGAAATTAAATTGATATCCTTGCCTTTTACGTAAACGACCAAGTCATCTGCATATAAGCGTGCTTTTAAAGGTTTCATGAGGTTTCCGATTATATCATTAATGGCGATTAAGAAGAGTGTAGGGCTGATAATTGAACCTTGGGGAGTCCCATTTTCTTCCTCTTGTTTTTCGGAATAGTGGCTGTTAATTCTTACACGAAACGACCTATTCTCTAGAAAGTTCTTAATATAGTGAAGACAATTTCCACGAATATTCCACGACTGTAACTTTCTTAAGATGTTGTATCTCCAGCATGTATTAAACGCTCTTCTTAAGTCAAAAAATACGGCAATACAATGTTGTTTCGTTGCCAGGGATTCGTGAATATCACTTTCCAGATCTAATATGTTGTCTATCCCAGATCGGTTTTGTCGAAAGCCATTTTGTTTATTTATAAGTAAGTTTGAACTTTCTAGCTGCCATATCAGCCTTGAATTGATAATTTTTTCTAATAGCTTGCCCATTGCACATGTTAGGCTTATTGGTCTATAAGAATCAGGATCCAAACGAGATTTTTGGCTTTTGAGAAATGGAAGAATAATAGATTTTGACCAAACAGATGGGTATTGGTGCCGTTGCCAGATAAAATTAAATAATCGGAGCAAGTAATTTTTAGCAGAAGTGGGTAGGTGTTTTAAGAAAACTGTTGGAATATCATCTGGCCCAGGACTTGTGTTTTTTAGTTCATTAAGTGAGTTATTGAGTTCTTGTAACGTAATAGGAGCGTTTAATGCGATGTTAGAATTTTCTAGAGAAAGGGTAGACTTTTCGGCTTCTAGTTTGTTTTCCAGAAATACGGGGTCGAGATTTTCATTGGAACACATCTGTCTGTAGTTTTTAGCTAATTCGTTAACAATTTCCAGCGGGGATGTGATAATTTGACTTCCAATTTTAAGACTAGATATTGGGGGTGACCCCTTTATGCCGGAAATTTTACGAATTTTCTTCCATACTTCTCTTACTGAAGTGGAACTGTTAATACTAGAGACATATTGTGCCCAACTGGATTTTTTTGTTTGATTTATTAAACGTTGAGCTCTAGCCTTCATTTTTTTGTAGGTTATTTTATTTTCAAGCGTTTTATGCTTTTTTAATCTATTAAAAGCTGTTTTGCTGGCACGTACGGCTTCGCTACACTCCGAATTCCACCAAGGCACAGGGACGTGATTTTTGACGGGCTTAGTTTTGCCGATGAAGAGCTTCGCACTCTGCAAGATGACACCATTAAAAGCACTCAAAGATTCATTTATATTATCGCTCATTACAAGATTTCCCAAAGCTTTATCTATATAGTTTTCAAATTCGTTCCACTTAGCAGAATTTATATTCCATTTGGGCAAGAAAGATATTGGACAAGGCTGACTTGAGAGATCCTCAATTAAAATAGGATGGTGGTCACTACCATAGGTATACTGGAGAACATTCCAAGAGAGACGTGGGGCGATACCTGGATCGCACAAACTTAAATCTATCACGGAGGATTCCCCAGTGCAGATGTTAAATCTTGTAGGTGACCCGTCATTTAGGAAATTTAATTGAAGATCTTGCAATACCTTTTCTAGAAGTTTTCCTCTGCGGTCAGTACTCTTCGAACCCCAAATAAAATTATGACCATTAAAGTCGCCTACAATGATTCGGGGAGACGGTATTTGTTCAATAAGATTTTTTAAATCTTCATACGTAACTGAGGAACTTGATGGAATATAAACATTGCATATGTACATTGAAACAGGAGCAGTAATCTCTATAACTATAGCTTCGATATTACTATTAACGGGAAAATCATTTGCAACCAAAGAATTTTTAACAAGTGTCATAACTCCACCTGAAGAATAATTATTGTCACGTACTCTGTCTTTTCTAAAAACGTTAAAATATTTAGAATTATAGTTTTTTTGTGAGTTTAAGTTTGTTTCTTGGAGACATATTATTTCGATAGAAAATTTAGAAATAAGTTTTTGTAAGGTAGGTAGTCGATGGAAAAATCCATCTATATTCCATTGCAATAGCTTAGTGAATTTTATTATATGGAAATATAAATTTACTGATTACTCTGAGATGACTCGCCCTCGGATTCAGATACCTCGTTTCCTAAGTGTCGTAGGATTTTCTTTCTGAGAGTGGTGATAAAACGTTTGGATGATCTATTTTGCAATTGTGGATAAACTTTAGTTAACATGTAGTGTAAGTCCGTTAGGTTGGTAGTGAAATCTTGAATAATTATATCAATAGGGTTTTGCGCGCCAGTAATATTGCTAATAAGAAGGTTCAGTTGGTCAAAGTTGAGGACAAATGCGGGCGAATGATTTTCGATAAAAGTTTTGGCAGGTCCAAGATCATGTTTTTTGACTGGTTTCGTTGCTACATGCTCCTCGTCGCTTTTAATCTTCTTGGCTTTAGGTTTAGATGTAGGTACAATAAAGGGTTTTTCTGTATGACTTGTTTCTGGGGAAGTGAGAACTTCATTGATACTACGTTTCGACTGAAGGTCGACATTAATGGGTATGGAGGTGTCCATGGTGCTAACTTCTTGACTTTTTTCTATATTAGGATTGTTTAGATTATTTGCTGAGCTTTCTTCGATAGGAATTTGTTCGTGAGATAGAATTGTAGCTGTAGGTTGAGGCATAGTTTCGGGTGAGGAAGAAGAGATCGGTTGACTGTTATTTGAATTTGCTAGTGATTCCATTTTATCGGGACAGTTTGCGGCGATGTGCCCAGACTTTTTGCAGGTATAACAGGCCGTAGTTTCTAAGAAAATTCGATATGTTGTATTATCAAAGTCTAAAAGGAATGAGTCGGGTAAGGAGATATTGTGAGGACTAACGTATATTTGTCTTCTGAAGCTCAAAATATGATTGTATTCAGGAAGATTAGAACTGATTTTTAGGAAGGTGACTGGGGAGAGAAGATTAAGTCCTATTTTTTGCAAATAATCAGTTAACAAACTGTGTGGTATACTGGGACATACGTTTGACAAAACAATACGTTCGGCTGGAGAAATCAGTCTTCTAGCTTGTACAATATTATTTTCGATTTTTATTTGCCCGTGCTTTTGCATAAATTCGTCCACCAGTTGTTTGCTTGAAAGGTACATACATATCCGATTGTTCGACAATCGAGACGAAAATATAATATTTTTTGGTTGAATTAGATTGCCCAACGGAATTAAGTAATCTTGCAGCTTCGTATTTTCTAAGGCGCTGAAGACAATCGCTTGCAGCTTCGACGGAAAAGAAGAAGAAGTTGCTAATGAATAGGTTTTATTGGTATTTGTCTGCGGTTGTTGTACATGTTGCGAGTCAGAGAGACTCTGAATGTTAGGTTCCATTTTTAAATTTAACACGAGACATGTGTTCAAAACTAATACGGACCTGACCTGTAATTAAGCAGGTAATTAAACCAGTAACAAAACTGGAATAAATTGTAGCTTATATCGTACTTTATTGATGTTATTAAATAAGAATTAGCCAAAACTGGTTTACCACGTTATACTAAACAAAAATAATACGATGGATGTACTTACTGGTATCTAATAAACTTGTCACTGAACTATTTATAAATAAACTATTACTCTTTCTGCAAAAATTTGCAATTTTGTTGAGACCAGAAATAAACACACCTTTCGGTAGGTCATTCAGGGCCGTCTCGATATTTAATTTTATTTACATAATAGTTAAAGTCTAAAATAGTAGCATTTATAGCATTTTCTACTTAGATCTCATCCTCCAAATAATAAAATCCTTTTCGATGTCTAAACTGTTTCGATTTGGCTCAGCAATTTTTATGAAATCCTGGACAGCTAAGCTTAGAATATGTGCGAAACATACACAATGCTTGTTGTCAGCATGCAACTACACATCAATTATTTTGGGTTCGTCAGGAAACCAATGCAGGTCAGGGACTCCCCCCACAGGCAGTGAAGGCTGTGTTAGCACGCAACGCAATAAAATGGTCGCCGTGGCAAATTTCTTGAGCTAAGACAAGATATAAAATGTCAAGGAAACGTCAAGACAAGATTTTTTTAATTTCTTGATTTTTTCTCAAGACAAGGCAAGAAGTTGTTGTCAAGAAAATAATTCTTCTCTTGTCGACCCCTAATAGGTATATTAAAGCTTCTTGTAATTTAAATATTATGTTTATATAGAAGTAAGCTACAATTATCGGTATAATAAAAATTACAATTTTTTTAAACTGGCCTAATTGAACCTTTACTTCTTAGTCTGGGCTGATTATCGGAGAATAGGTCATTTTTGGGAAAAATTATTTACCAACAATTTTATTGCTGGAATCGAAGCTTATGATTATATATATTAATAATAAAGGTATGCAAAGTCCGCAGATAGTGTGCTACTTTTTTTATTAACAAAATGGCGCCCCCAAATCGTGTTTCTTTCAATTTTTGCTCCATAACTCCGAACATTTGAACTTTACACCAAAAACACCCCAATAAAAATTCACCGAGATTAAATTCTGCATTAAGACATGTTTTTCCCGATCTACTCCGATAAAAATTTTCATCGGAAAATGCGGGTTTTCCCAACAAAATCTTTAAATTTCAAATAAAGTTTTAGATAAGTAATTATCTACCAATAATTAAATAACTCGGTGACATAAAAGCTTTCTTGGTTTAGATTATAGTTCCAGAAGCCGGTGAAAATTAAACGAATATTTTAGCAACAATTCAATTGTTAACAAATAATTTACGGTCGCAATAATAACCAAAATAATTATGATACACTGGTCAAACTTTAAAATCTTATAAAGATGAGATGCCTAATTAAAAATTTGTCGGCAAAATATAAATTTTTAATTTTTTTGAATAATCTTTAAATTTAAAAAAAATAGTTATAAACAAATTAACGTTTCTCAGAAAGCTTTTATTATATTCTTATTATAAAAAATAGATAAAATGCGTATTTCAGAGATCTTGAAAATGAATGCTTTAAAACTTTTCTCCAACTATTTGCAAAAAAGTTATGAAACAGCAAAATGAACATAAGATTACTACGTTGTTCATACTTTTTTTTTTAATTATTTCAAAGCGTACAAGTGAGTTTAAAGTACAAGCTAATTACTTACAAAAAATGTCAATTATTAGTTTAATGGTTATATTTTAATTAAAGATTATAATTTTTTTTGTAATTTACACGCGCAAAACTAGAATAATACAGTACCGTAACTATGTATTATGTATTATACCCATCCACATATACAACTCGCGCGAGTTTAAAGCGTGTCAGTCGCTTCGAGTGAACATCTCCGGCTCTGTATCCAGCCTACTTTCGCGCTAAAAATTACAAAAAAAAAACATTTTTAATCTTTGATTAAAATATAACCATTGAACTAATGTTTGATATTTTTTGAGAGTAATTAGTTTGTACCATAAACTCACTTTTAACCTTTGAAACAATTAAAACAAATAATAAACAACGGAGTGATCGTATGTTTATTTTATATTTTATAACTTTTATGCAAATGGTTGGAAAATTTTTTTAAAGCATTCATTTTTAAGATCTTTGAAATACGCATTTTAATTATTTTTTAAAATTATAATATAATAAACAGTTTCTGAGAAATGTTAATTTGTTTATAACTATTTTATTAAACATTTAAAGATTATGAAAAAAAATGAAAAATTTATAGTTTGTCGACAAAATATTAAATGGGGCATCACATCTTTAATAATCTTTCTAAGTTTGATCAATGTCTCATGAATATTTTGGTTGTTATTGCGACTGTAAACTGTTAATTAACAATTGAATTGTTGCTAAAATATTCGTTTAATTTTCACCGGCTTTCGCAAGCAATTATTATCTATACCAAGAAAGCTTTAATTTCACCAAATTATTTAATAATTGATAAATAATTACTTGCCCAAAAAATTTATTTGAAAATTCGAGATTTTGTTGGGAAAACCCACATTTTCCGAGGAAAATTTTCGTCGGAGCAAATCGGGAAAAACCGGCCTCTATGTAGAATTAAATTGGGGTGAATTTTTATACGAGTATTTTTGGGGTAAAGTTAAAATCTTCTGAGTTATAGACCAATAATTGAAAAAAACACGATTTGGGGGCGCCATTTTGTTAATAAAAAAAGTAGTACACTATCTGCGGACTTTGAATTATTAATATATAGGATCATGATATTCGATTGCAGCAATAAAATTGCTGATAAATAACCTTTTCCGCAAATCGCCAGGAAATTTTGACATTCCTGTCAAACTTTCTTGAAGAAAAAGTCAGGACTTCCTTACTGTAAGGAAATGTCATTTCCTTACTGTAAGGAAATGATATTTCCGTACAGTTGTTAGTGTTCTACATAAATGATAGAAAACATTGTCAAGTTTGACAATTCAACCTCAATACGTTTCCATAGTAACCCAAGTAATTTTATTAGGAATTTCAAAGCACCATTTATTTGGGAATAAAATTATCGCGTTTTTTTTTAAATCAATCAATATCTGTCGAATTTTAAACGATTTGCGGAAAAATAGTATGTTTACCTCGTAGGAAAAGCCACATTCCTGGACTCTGTGTTGCTAAGTCTCGGCTTGCGCCTCGACTTAGCAATCTTCACAGTCGTCCAGGAATGTTAAGCTTTTCCTACCCGGTAAACAATGTACTATTCTTTGTACTTTACTAATTAGACCAGCGTATTATAACTATTTTTTTTTTTTCAAAATTTAAAGATTATGCAAAAAAACGAAAAATTTATATTTTGTCGAAAAAGTATTAAATAAGCATCTCATCTTTATAATCTTTATAATTTTGATCAATGTATCATGATTATTTTGGTTATTATTGCGATCGTAAATTGTTAATTAACAATAGAATTGTTGCTAAAATATTCGTTTAATTTTCACCGGCTTCTGGAATTACAATATATACCAAGAAGGCTTTAATGTCTAAGTCTAAGTTTAATGGCTAAGTTATTTAATTATTGATTAATAATTACTTACCTAAAACTTAATTTGAAAATTAGAGTTTTTGTTGGGAAAACCCGAATTTTCCGAGGAAACTTTTCGTCGGAGCAAATCGGAAAAAACATATCTCTATGCAGAATTTAATTGCGGTGAATTTTTATTTGGGTGTTTTTGTTGTAATGTTAAAATCTTTGGAGGGTTAGAGCAATAATTGAAAAAAATACGATTTTTCGGCGCCATTTTGTTTATAAAAAAAGTAGCACACTACCTGCGGACTTTGCATACCTATATTATTAATATATAGGATCTTATAATTCGATTCCAGCAATAAAATTGGTGGTAAATAACTTTTCCATGAACTTTGCTAATTAGCCCAGAGTATCTGTATTAAGTGCGTTCGCGGGTACCTGTCGGCCACTAGTCGGGACAGATTGTCAGCAAATCGCATGCGCACTTTAAAATAATGTAAATAATACCGGTGATAGATAAATATACAAGGTATATTTACCTAATTTAATGTCATAATTAGTTATTAATATTACTTAAAAGTAAATAGACCTTGTATATTTTTACAGTAGTATTATTTATATTAGGTGAAGTTAGGAATTGTCGGCGACAAATTGTTCAGGGTATCCGCGAACGCAACTATTAACAAATATTTGATAACATCTGCGCATGCTCTAAACGGCGTATTGTCAACATTTCAGAATATATGGCATTCTTTTTCCTCTTTATATTATGCAATTCTGCTTGTTAAGTAGCGGAGAGATACCTGTATAGAAGGTTGTGATTGCATCTTTTGCGCGGTTGGCCGACACTTCTTCTACCGATTGGTGATTTTTTATCTCTTGCTATTTTGATCACACCTGTCTCTTCCATTTTACTTATGTGGTTATTTCATTCTTTTTTTTTTTCGGTTCAGCGTCCATTCGTTTATACACTGTATGTTACATTTTCTTCTACTGTCTTCACTCCTCTTTCGATCTCTCAGCGTATTTCCTGTAATTCTGCTCAGTACTCACTGCTCTTTCCAGTAGTCTTTGTGTTGTGGCTGTATCGGGTCTTCCTTCTTATACATATGTCATTATCGGTATTACACGGGCTTTTTAACTCCTTGACTTCATCTCAGTGTTATATTTATGTCGTTTTCACTATACAGTGTTATTAAACAATCCTGTCAGTTTATTTGCCTTTTGTACGTACTTGATTTCTAACTTCTTGTCCAGGTCTCTGTAGCTGGTCATTGTAATTGCAAGGTATTTTATTTCCATTACTTGTTTATTTCTGATGCTATCAATTTCTATTTTACATCTTATTGGTTCTTTACTAATTACTATTGTGTTAGATTTCTGAAATGAAATTGCCATATTTAATGCATTTGCTCCTATGTTAAATCTGTGCACCAATCTTTTCAGACTATCTTCATCTTGCGCCATTAATTTTGCGTCGTCTGCGTAACAGAGCAGAGTATTTTTTCTTCTTTGTTTCCTATTCTACACTGCCACTGCAGACGGAAAAGCAATAAAAAGGCACCGGATTCTTGTTCTGAGTATCAGCGATATGACAAAAGGTTTGCTTATTTTTGGTAATTTACGAGGTGTAAAATTTATGTTGTAGTGTTCGTTTAGAGAGAAAAAATCCAGACTAGTTACATTATTATTGTATACATTATAATATATTGTATGCGATGGCGACGCGATGAAAAAAATTATTGGAAATTGGGCTGCGAATAGAGAAATGTTAAAAAAAAGCTATTTTAACAATACTGCGATCTCGAAACTCGTAAACAGTGAAAGCTTTAAAACTGTATAAAAATAATAATATAAATTGTATTATTTTTAAATTATTGCATTCCAACTTCAAACATTCCACTGTTATTCCAAAACTTCGTTCTCCAACTTCTATGTACAAATAATACTTTTCTTACATTAGTTCATTTGAGCGATATGTCTGAGCGTACATTATTACAAAGCTATCAATATCCCATCTCGTTTACATTTAGCAAAGTCGTGCCGCTATGCCAGCTTTCTCAACATATATATGTATATGTATATGTATATGTTTCCTGTTTCAATATTGACTTTCCCCAAGAGCCATATGTTATAGTATATGTTCTAGAGTCGATTCTGTTACATCATTAATGTAAACAAAACGTACTGACTGCATAAATTCTAATTGAATATGTTTGGGGTTTAGTTTTGAGAGTGTGTATTGCATTTCTGTGTCTCCTTCTTGACAAAATTGTGTGTAAATAAATTATTCCCACAAATTATATCTGTGTTAATACCAATATTTCTCATAAGGAACTAATTAGATAGAGTCTTTGAGACTGATACCAAAGTGTTTTGTAGGAAAAGGAAATTTAGCTTTTAGTTATTTGATCGTAATTTGGATTTTTTTACTATTAGCATGAGAGTTGTTAGACATCTTTGAGTAGGTATTTGAGGCAATGTGAAAATTTTTCAGGTGGCTCTTCCATGACAGCCTAATACAAAAATGGCGGTCTGGCTGGAGGGTAGCGGTTATTTTCCCCAAAAATCTACCAAAGTTAAAAAACAGGGTAAAAATTGTTATCACAAAAAATATCATTGACGTGATTATAAAGTAAATTTAAATATTCAAATATAAATAAAATAAACAGGCCAGGCGATTTGATTTTAACTCTGCAAGATGCTTGCATGGACGTCCCAGGATTATTTTCAGGGGGTACATCTGAATTTCAGAAGATTGCATCTGAATCTGTACCTACATACTATTAACCAGTATAAAATATACAACTATACATGCATAGCTATGTATTTTCTTTCCGGATAGAGGGGTGCAATTGTTATTTTGACGGGGTATGTTTTAATATTAAAAATAAATATTCTAAAAAAGACAGTTCTTGTTTTGGTAAAATTTTTTAGCTGCCAAGTGATCAAACAAATTACGCGTGGATGTGAATACAAAAGCGCTATATAGTACGTTCTTTAACAATAAAATATTGCAAAACCTCTAAAATTGAAAGAACTGATTGAATTGACATGAAATTTGGCATGCGCATAGCTAATAAGTCAAAGAAAAAAGTGATATTGTTCCGATGTGTGCAGTGGCCCTGGGGTGAGTTTCGGAGGTAAAAAATATATGTCCAAAATAAGTTCGGAATTCAATAAACTGAAAATTCTAAGCGACTTTTGTTCTATAGAGTTTCTTCACCAAGTCAAGCTTAGTCAAGTTTCTTCACCATAAAATATGCTTAAATTTATAAAAACTTAGAAAAAAGTGAAAAAAATGTTGCATATATTAGGGATCATCCATAAACTACGTCGTAAAATTTTTGGACTTTTTAATACCCTCCCCCCTTCCGTCGTAAATCATCGTTTAGAGTTGACCCCCCCTCATAAAGACGTCGCAATTGAAACTCATGACCCCCTTTTTAGTGATTTTTTTTTTAAATTCCATGTTATTTCTGGATTTTCTAAAGTTAGCTATCAAAGTTACCAATTGTATCCGAAAATTTACGAATGTATCCAAATTAGAATTACTATGTAGCTCATTAATATCCGCGTATTTAAGTATAAATACAATGTACTAACTAAATATTTTATGTCTATAGAATATTTTATTTCTATTCATTCTTGTACAATTGTTTCACACAGAGTATTCAGTAAATAAATAAACAGTTTAATATTTATTGCTTCCAGACGTTGTTCTGTATAGAAGCGTTTGTTTATATTCATAGAACAATGCTTTATTGTTTGGTATTCTGTACAAAACTGCTAGCAATATTATTAAAGCTGTGAGTGATAAAAACGAAATAAAAGTAATGCGATAAAAGTAATATACCTACTAATTCTTTTTAATTCTAAAATAGGGTATATTTTTTACATTTGTGAACATCAAACGACGTCGGATGTGCACTTATGGCCCCCTCCCCCCTGTCGTATACCGTCGTAATAAGCAAAGACCCCCCTCCCCCTTTTCAACGACGTAGTTTATGGATGTCCCCTAAGAAATCTGTAGACCTAGTAGAAGCAAAGTTGTAGCTAATGAAAAGTAGGTTCTTATTCGTCGAGATATAACCAATAAACGGAACACTTTTCGGGAAACTTTTTTAAAGTGTTTAAAAAAGGTTTATTTTTGTTTAAAAAAAATTATAACAATAAAAGCAAGTGAGTTACGATCAAAATATTGTTGGTCCCTTTCATTTTTTGGTAAAAAGAATCGCAAAAAGCACCCCCTGATTAGCATCCCAAATAAAATTTATCATTACCGCTTCACAAGTCACTTTGTTTATTTATTATTTATACGATCTGTAAGTTTCATCGGTTTAAAGTGCTTATTTTTGAAAAAGCTGTAGTAAATATGGCTTGAACGAGTCACTAATCCCGAGTGTATACAAACATTGAACAGCCATAATATAACCAATTTTTGTCTATGCTTCTTTTCATGAGCATTTTTCAGTGCGTTACAAATGATAGGAAAAAGGTAAGTCCGTGATAATATACATTTTAGTGACATGACATTTTAGTTAAATCTAACAGTTGTCACATTTTATTTGCAATGTGGCAAAAAAACAAATCAATTGTGTTTATTACATTTATAAAATGGTATTTTCTTTTATTTGTATAGTCTTATAAATGGTACAGATTATATTCGTAGATATATTATATAATTCGCAAATTATTTTATTTTCGATTATGGCGCCATCTATTGACAACTAGAATAAATGTTATAAATGTCACCGACGAAATGTAATCACCCACGTGCGTTTTTTTTCTGTCACATACAATTTAATACGTTAGAAAGAAATCGAAAAACTGTGACGCACTGAAAGATCCTCATGAGAAAAAGCACGGAATGGGACGTTTCATCGCCGCCGGTTCATCGCCGCCGTTTCGATGCCGCCGTTTCGATGCCGCCGGTTCATCGCCAGTCCATTTCATCGCCGGCCGTTTCATTGCCAGTTAGTCAGTTGATCTTGTATGATGGGAGATGACACGACACGACGTTAAATTCAGTTCAAAACTTATGACAAATAAATAGAAAAAAATATTATTATATTAATTTACTGTTCTATTTCTACTTTCCCTAAATTTGATACTAGACAGTATTAAATTTGTTGTGTTAAATTATATCTTATATTATAAAAGTTTCAAAGTCTATTAAAAGATTAGAGGAAAGGATGCAAATATGGGCTACCCATTTTATTTTTCTTTGTAAAAAAAGAATAAAAATTCTATTTTATTTCCAAAGGTATGCAAGAATACCTACATTTAGTTACTTATAACCTGCCCAAAATGCAAATTGATTAAAAAATATACAACTGTTTTAATTGTATAAATAATGAAAAATTGTACTTTTGCGCTGTTTGAATAATGATCCTAAATATGGGCTACCCCGAAAAATGTGTCTTAAATTTGTGTGAAATGAGATAAATGCGTGACAAATATATTTTAATATCTAAAATACAAAAAATACATTAAATAACTCGTAGGCTAAAACTATTTGCAAAAGTAACACACATATTCTTCTTTTTCGGTCCCAGCGCACTCGTTATTTGCCCACAAATGGAACAGAAGCACTTGACCCATATTTCACCAAGATTATCCTCTGAAAAAAGTACTTCGCAAAACATACACGTTACGTCAGCTGCGTCTTGTGGAGGCTGTGTGGAAGGAAACTCATTGTAATCGCTTTCATCATCTGCAGGCACATATTCCTCCTCATCCTCGCTACTAGAAACCGATTTCTTTTTTTGGTTCTTTGTGACTTTGGTAAGCTGCTTACGTTTTCCTTTTTTTTATTTCTTTTCCTTTTCTTTTTTCTTTGCCTTTTCCTACTTCGTTTTGCCTACATTGCTACATTGTTCTAAATATGGGCCACTAGCCCATAATGAAAACAGAGGCATAGCCCATATTGTAAACACGCTTGCTTTGCACAACAAAAGAAGTTATGTCTAAAAGCAGACAATTTGAAGAAAACTCAATAGCATATATCAAAGACTAATAATAGAGCTTCAACGTGACACACAGTTTTTTTTGAAATTCGTGTTTATTTTTAAATACTGGAATTTATCAACTTACCCGAAAAAGTTTTGACACTCCCACCAACCGACAAACAATTATTATAAACTGAGAAATATCTACCACAGTGGTGCCATCGCTACGGTGATAGTTTAACTTCGTCAAATACCATTTGAAATAGTCAAAATGTAGAGATCTGCAACGAATAGCTGTGAAACCCACCTAGCCCATATTACAAGACCAGCCCATATTTACAGCCTTTCCTCTAAGTATGGCAACGGGAATGGTGATATCTCGCATTTCCTAGGATTCCTAATTAATACTAAAAATAAATAATAAATGTAACTGTCGAAAATTCGGAAATATATCAGTTAGCGATTAACTGACTGGCGATGAACCGGCGGCATCGAAACGGCCGGCGATGAATCGCCCGGCGATGAACTGGCGGCATCGAAATGGCGGCGATGAACTGGCGGCGATGAAACGTCCTAGACCCGAAAAAGCATAACAGGAAAACAATAAATCCAAAATATCCAGAAGAGCAAAAAGCACATTTTATTACTCATTTAGATTTTTGGTATTTCTAATAATTTTTAAGTTATTTTGAAAAAAGCATTTTTTTCGAAATTAAAAATGTTATTTTAAAACCAATTTTTTTCAAAAATGAGCACGTTGAATCGATGAAACTTACAGATCATATAAACACAACATAAATAAAGCAACTTGTGAAGCGGTAACGATTAATTTTATTTAAGTTGTTCATTAGGGGGTGATTTTCCCGATTATTTTTGCCAAATCAAAAGGGACCAACTTTATTTTGAGCGTAACTTGCTTACATTTGATGCCAGAATCTTTTTTTTATAAAAATAGAAATAAAACTTTTTAATCTCTTTAAAAAAGTTGTAATGAGTTTTTCCATGCTTCATTTTTTGGTTATTTCACGTTGAATTATTATTTGAAATTTGGAGAATATGAACCTATTTTTCTTTAGCTATAACTCTGCTTCTACTAGGTCTAGATACTTCATGTGTACACCATTTTTTTCACTTTTTCACAGGCTGTATTTTTTTAAGAACCGTTTTTTCGACAAAATACATACTTTTTGAATTAATTGCGAAAAATTGTATAAAAACGTGTTTGTTTTGTTGAAAAATTAACATAATTCACTCGCAAATAACTCGAAAAGTATTGGCTTAGTGAAAAAGCTGTATATAAAAAAAGTTGATTAGAATTAGTCAGTTTATCGACTTCCGGACTTGTTTTGAACGTATGGTTTTCACCTCCGAGAAGGGGTGAAAATCACCCCCAGGGCAAAAGCACACATCGACACAATATCACTTTTTTCTTTGACATGTTTGCTATGCGTATGCCAACTAGTATGTCAATCCAAACGGTTCTTTAACATTTATAGCAAAAACCGTCAAATAATGTACTAATAGGTAAGCAGCAGTTTGAGAAAGAGCGTATACCGATTACCGATAGCTGATAGCTCTGTTTGTATCGCAGCGAGTCCGTTCGCTCGAGCAAAATCACGTGACCTGGCGATACCCATGTTGTTGTGCCTTAAAATGTTGGAGTAATTGTTGTACATTTTAGGTTTTTAAGTTATCTTTTTACTAATTAAAGGAAAATAATACTTACTATACAATAGATTTTTCAAATATGAGAGAAAAGGGTAAATTTATTATTATAAATATAAAAGTATAAAAATATAAACCAAATTAATTATGTGTCCGAATCTTGTATTTCTTCTTTAAACTCTTCAGCTAAAATATTCATTTTCTTCTTTTTCCTCAGACTCCCCTCGAGACTCAGATTCCTCTTCTATAATATGATCTGTAAATAGTTGCAATATGTGTTTAGAATTAATTAAAAATTAATTAGTAATTAACTAATTGAGTTGCTACGAATTCTCTGTCCTTTTCTAGAGAGTCGACGTCTGAACAATCACGAGCGCATCTGAAAAAGACTTGTCATTTTTAAGATGTGGTGTTATCGAAGAATGTAAAAAATATCATGGACACAACACGTAACAAACACGGAAACAAGTGCAAGAAAAAGGAGAACCGGGAAGATGATGCATATCCTGGATGAAAAATTTAAAGTAGTGAAGTGTAAAAGTATCAATAGGACTCTTCAGAATCGCTGCAGATAGAATAAAATGGGCCGTGATGATCGCCATTGTTCTGAAAGGATGAGGCACACCAAGAAGCAGAAGATTGAATTAGCTAAAAAAAAATAAAGATTTCAGTTATAAAAAGAACATGTAAGCTTACCTTCAGCAATATTTCTGAAATGCGGGAAAATAATTATTTGAATAGATGAAGAGTTTGAAGAAGAAGTACAAGATTCGGACACAGAATTAATTTAACTTATATATGTTTAGACTTTTCTCTTACATTCGATTCGAATTTTTTGCACAATCTTACTCAAAAAGGACCCCTTTTAACAAATTTGCATGTTGCCAGGTCCAAAAGTGGTTCAAATTTTTTTAAACGTTTTTTTTTGTCTTTTCCTAAAATTATTTTTTTTTGCATCGAACAAAGTTATTTTAGGCTTTTTGGATCATTTCAAACAGAAAAGGTCTTTAGTGACTTTTCTCTAAAGTTGATAGTTTTTGACATATAAGCGATTAAAATTTTAAAAATTGCGATATCGGCCATTTTTAACCCTCAGAAACTATGTGAAAAACTGAAAATTTCGATGTTGCCAAGGTAAGAAGATATTCTTTCAACATTGGTTGATGAAATCCCGAAGAGTTTTTTGCAATACAATATCGAAAACCCCTTTGTTTTTTAATTACCAATCAAGCGAGCGCTTGATTGGCAACCGTTGCATGTGTATGTTACATGCCTAAATATATGCGCGGAAAAATATTTCGATTCAATTTTTTTTCACCATCTTGCTTGAAAATATCCACTCTTAACAAATTTGTATATTGCCAGGATCAAAAACTCAAAAATTGTTTTAAACCTTTGTTTTTTTCCCTAAAACTATTTTTTTTTGAATTGCACAATTTTTTTTATGTTTTTTGGATCATTCCAAATAAAGACAAGCTTAAGTAACTTTTCTGTAAATGTGATACTTTTCGAGATATAAGCGATTGAAATTTTAAAAATTGCAAAATCGGCCATTTTTAACCCTAAAAAACTATGTGAAACACCAAAAATTTCAATGATACCAAGGTACGTAGATATTCTAAGAATATAAATTGATGAAATCCCGAAGAGCTTTTTGCAATACAATATCGAAAACCCCGTTGTTTTTTAATTGCTAATCAAGCGGGAGCGACACTATTTTCAACCGTTGAATGTATATTCTGTAATCGGAGAACATTTTAAGTATAAAAAAAATTTTAAAATTTTTTTTGACACATTTTTGACCCTAGCAATATGCAAATTTGTTAATAGGAAACCTTTTTAAGCAAGATGGTGAAAAAAAAAATTGAATCAGAATATTTTGCCGCACATTATTTACGCATATTACAAAAATAGTGTAGCGACCGCTTGAGTAGCAATTAAAGAACAAAGGAGTTTTCGATATTATATTGCAAAAAACTCTTCGGAAAATCATCAACCGATGTTCAAAGAATATCTTCTTACCTTGGCAACATCGAAATTTTCAGTTGTTCACCTAGTTTCTGAGGGTTAAAAATGGCCGATTTTGCAATTTTTAAATTTCTTATCGCTTATATGTCAAAAACTATCAACTTTAGAGAAAAGTCACTAAAGACCTTTTCTGTTTGAAATGATCCAAAAAAAACCTAAAAAAACTTTGTTCGATGCAAAAAAAAATAATTTTAGGAAAAAAACAAAAAAAAAACGTTTAAAAAAATTTTGACCCACTTTTGGACCTGGCAACATGCAAATTTGTTAAAAGGGTTTTTTTTAGTAAGATTGTGCAAAAAATCCGAATAGGAATATTTTTCCTAGCGGATGCGCAGTGGCTTTCTGGACTAACGGTTTATGCAATATCATCATCATCATCTTGGTGCTACAGCCCTTAGAGGGCCTCGACCTTCTCAAGCTCTCTACGCCATTCTGTTCTGTCCCTTGCTTGCATTTTCCAGTTGCCGACTCCGATTTTCTCGGCATCTCGTGTGACCCCGTCCATCCACCTCAGCTTTGGTCTACCCCGTCTTCTTATTCCCACGGGTTGCGCTGTTAGAATCTTTTTTATCATGTTCGATTCAGGGGCCCGGACTACATGTCCTGCCCACTGCAGGCGGTTTCACTTAATTATAGTGATAATATCTTTTCCACCAAACGTATGCTTGTAGATATTCCGCAGTTCAAAGTTATATCTACGCCTCCATATTCCATTCTCACAGACCGCCCCGAATATCTTACGTAGCACCTTTCTTTCAAAAATCGATAGAGCGGATTCATCTGTTTTAGTTAGCGTCCATGCCTCTGATCCATATGTGAGAACGGGGACTATCAATGTTCTATACAGCCTTATACGAGTTTTTTGAGACATACATTTGTTAGCTAAGTACTTTGATAGACTATGATAAAACCTGTTTGCAATTATTATTCGTCTTTTTATTTCCCCTGATGTGTTATTATTGGGGTCCACCGATGTCCCTAGATATATCAACTCTTTGACCGCCTCGAAGTTTAGGTCATTGATGATTAGATCTGCGTCAACATTTCCAGCTCTTGTGTTTGTTTGTGTTTCGCCATGAATTTGGTTTTATTTCGATTTATATGTAACCCCATTCGTTCTGCTGCTGCTACTAGCACGGTTAGGATTTCTGCAGATCTCGCTCTGGTTCTTGTTATAATGTCCACGTCGTCTGCATATACTAGAATTTGGACAGATCTATTGAATATTGTTCTCCTGCTATCTATATTAGCGTCTCGTACGACCTTTTCTAATGATACATTAAAAAGTTGACACGCCAGCGCATCTCCCTGCCTTAACCCCCTATGTATTTCAAATGGGGTTGACGAGTCGTTTTGAATTTTTACTGCTGATATCATCTTCGCCATTGTCACTTTTAGCATACATATGAGTTTTTTTGGAATTCCTAACTCATTCATAGCGTTGTAGAGACTTGGTCTTTAGGACACTGTCATATGCAGCTTTGAAATCGACAAAAATATGGTACATATCTATGTTAAACTCTTGCGCTTTTTCCAGGATGTGTCGTAGTGTAAAGATCTGGTTAATGGTTGAACGTCCACGCCTGAATCCTGCCTGATATTATCCTAGAAACGTTTCGGTATAAGGCTTCAATCTCTCGTGCAAAATGTTTGACAATATCTTGTATGCTGTATTTAGGAGAGTTATTAGGAGAGTCTGCGAATAATTCTCAACTTATATTGGAATCAGAAAGCTAACATCAAAATAGAAAATGAGATATCAAAAGCAACAGAAATACATAGAGGAGTAAGACAGGGATGCATTTTGTCACCACTGGTATTTAATGTATATAGTGAAAGCATCTGTCAGGAAGCCCTTTTGCAAGCAAATGAAGGAATCGTAATCAATGGAGAGGTTGTAAATAATATTAGATACGCAGACGATACTGTACTAGTTGCAAGAACAGTAGAAGAATTACAACGATTACTTATAGTCCATGTGGTGACACCGCTCCCGTCTAGAAAAATTTCTGATTCGGTTTCTTTGTGGATTCCTATTTAAAAATGTCCCCTTTAAACAAATCTGAAGGGTGTCGGGCGGAATTTTTGGGCAGAAATTGTTTAAACAAATTTTTAAACAAATACAAAAGATCACGTTTTTTTGCTCCGAAACATACATTTTTGAGTTTTGTCGGTGATTCTGAACAAGAAAGGTATCTTGTAAATTTTCTCAAAAATTGATAGTTTTCGAGTTATAGGCGATTGAAAATCTAAAAAATGCGAAAATACGCATTTTCGAGACTTAAAACTCATATTCAAATTAGTATTTTTGAGGTTGCCAAATACTTAAATTTAAGACTAAATATTCAGCTTCCAGATTCTGAAGAGTGATCGCGTCTAACTTTAATTTATACCGTTGTTTTTTAATTGTTAACTATGCGTATTTATCCGATTTTTTTGCCGGTGCCGCGCGTTCCGTTTCAAAAATCTCCAATTATCCTCCGAAAAATATTTTTTCTAGATTCTTTGGGAGAGCC
Organism: Diabrotica virgifera virgifera; assembly: GCF_917563875.1. Taxonomy (NCBI): domain Eukaryota; kingdom Metazoa; phylum Arthropoda; class Insecta; order Coleoptera; family Chrysomelidae; genus Diabrotica; species Diabrotica virgifera. Next base: position 150,164,904 of record NC_065444.1, read on the forward strand.
TAAATAAAATAAGTTTCTTGACATTTTTCTCAAAAGTTAATAGTTTTAAAGTTATAAGCGATTTAAAATCCGAAAATGCGTTTTTTGTCATTTTTCGGATATTCAATCGCTTATAACTTAAAAACTATCAACTTTTGAGAAAAATGTCAAGAAACTTATTTTATTTAGAATGTCACAAAGAATATAGAACAAATATTTTTCGGGTGAAAATAGGAGATTTTTGAAATTAAGCGCGCCGCACCGGCAAAAAAAATCGGATAAACACGCATATTTAACAATTAAAAAACAACGGTATAAATTAAAGTTAGACGCGATCACTGTTCAGAATCTTGAAGCTGAATGTTCAGTGTTCAATCTAAGTATCTGGCAACCTCAAAAGTACTAATTTAAATATGAGTTTTTAAGCCTCGAAAATGCGTATTTTCGCATTTTTTAGATTTTAAATGGCCTATAACTCCAAAACTGTCAATTTCTTAGAAAAATTAAAAGATATCCTTCTTGTTTAGATTGGCACAAAAAATCTAAAAATATATGTTCCAGAGCAAGAAAACATGATCTTTTTTATTTGTTTAAAAAAATTGTTTAAACAATTTCTGCCCAAAAATTCCGCCCGGCACCCTTCAGATTTGGTTAAAGGGGACATTTTTTAATAGGAATCTACAAAGAAACCGAATCAGAATTTTTTTTCAGACGGGAGCGGTTTCACCACATGGACTATTAAAAACATAAATATTGCTTGCAACAATTATGGCATAAACAATAATATCAAAAAAACCAAGTATATGGTCTTCAGTAAAATCATGACACAACCAGCACATATTAGTATAAACGGCATTCAAATTGAAAAAGTATCAAGTTACAAATACTTGGGAACTTTTATAAACGAAACTGGAGACCAAAACAATGAAATAAAAAGACGTATCGAAATTGCCAGGACCACCTTCATAAAGATGAGAAGATTCTTCTGCAACAGAGATATAAGCATCCCTCTACGATTAAGAATGCTAAGAGGCTACGTATTTAACACGCTATTATACGGTGTAGAGGTCTGGACTCTCAAACAAAACAACATAAAAAATATTGAAAGTTTCGATATGTGGTGCTACCGTCGAATGCTGAAGATAAGTTGGGTTGAAAAAATCACAAATCTTGAAGTAATACGAAGGATAGGAAGAGACCCAGAAATTTTGTTAACGATAAAACGAAGAAAACTCGAGTATTTGGGTCATCTGATGAGAGGTCATAAATACGCATTACTTCGGAATATAATGCAAGGAAAAATAGAAGGAAAACGGAATCCAGGCCGTAGAAGAATGTCATGGTTACGGAATTTGAGAGAGTGGTTTGGCTGCACCACTAATGAACTTTTTAGGTCAGCTGTAAACAAAGTCAGGGTAGCCTTGATGATTTCCAATCTCCGATAGGAGGGGCACAAGAAGAAGAAAAAGGAGAGTTATTCCGCGATAATTATTGCATTCCAGTTGGATTGTGTAACGGGCATATTAAGCCTACGCTCCATTTTTCAGGCATTTTCTCCTCAGACCAAATTTTACAATTTCTCGCATCACCTTGGTGAGCTGCTCTCCACCGTGCTTAAATAACTCTGCTGGGATGCTATCGCTGCCTGGGGATTTGCGGTTTCTTAGTTTTTCTATAGATACTTTCACTTGTACCGAGGGGGGTTCCACGAGTTCCTCATTTCGGTATTCCAGCTCTATATTGTTAGTAGGTTCCCCTTCCAGTAACTCTCGAAATTGCTCTTCCCATCGTAACAGGATATTCTCTTTGTTGGTAAGTAAGTTACCTTCCTTATCATTACAATAGTTGATTCTCGGTTTGAATTCTTTTCTAATAATATTTATTTGATGATAGAACTTTCTTGTTTCTCCGTGACTCATATGGCTTTCGAGCCGTTCTAATATGTCATTTTCCGAGTCTCGTTTCTTTTTTCGGTGTATGCGTTTTTCCTCTCTCCTTAAGTTTTTGTATCTATCTATTGTTGTCCTAGTTTTCCGTTGTTGCATGGTTCTAAATGCCTCCTTCTTCTCATCTGTTATTTTTTGCAGTCTTGGTCAAACCAGTCGTTTCTTTCTTGGGTTCGGGATATTCCTAATGTGCTTTCGGCTGCTAATTTCAGAGACTCCTTGCAGTTGTTCCACATTTCCGTGCTTGACTGCCCAGGTGTGTTTTAGGGTTTCTTTTATATGTGACTGGAACTGTTTCTCTATGTTTTCATTTTTTAGCATATGTAAATTATTTTTTACTTCTCTAGTGCCCCTTTCTTTCTTGGCATTGGAAATTCTTTTTCGTAACTTGGCCCCTACCATGAAATGGTCTGAGTCAATATTTGCGCCTCTGTAACTTCTGACGTCCATTAGGTTTGTAAAGTGCCTTCTGTCAATTATAACATAGTCAATTTGATTTCTGGTGTGTCCATTTGGTGATATCCAAGTTGCTTTATGGATATTCTTGTGATTAAAACATGTACTTCCCACAATTGTCTTTGGAAGCTGCCATACTAATAAGTTTTAAGTCATTGTCATTGGTAACGTCGTGAAGGCTGTGTTTACCAATATAATCTTGGTAGCATATCTCCTTTCCTATCTGGACGTTTATGTCTCCAATGATTATTTTAATGTCGTTTTTGGCACAGTTATCATATGCTCTTTCGAGGTCTTCGTAGAAAAAATCTTTAATTTCTTCGTCTTTTTCCTCGGTTGGGGCGTGCACGTTGATCAGGCATATGTTGAAAAATTTTCCTTTTATTCGAAGGATGCATAATCGATCATTTATGGCTTTAATACCAATAATAAATTTTTTTATTTTCTTTGATACTAGGAACGCAGTTCCGAACTCATATCGGTTCGGGTTGCAGCTGTAATAGATATCATGTTCTTTTTTCTGCATAATGCCGGTTCCTGTCCATCTCATTTCTTGAATAGCTGCAATGTCTATTCTATATTTTAGGAGTTGATCTTGGAGCAGCTTCAGTCCCGCTGTCCTATACAGCGTTCTTACATTCCAAGTACTAATCTTTAAATCATTGTCCTTAGTTCGGTGCCTGGGTCGTCGTCTTGAATTTAGTCCGGCTTTTCTATCTCGAGATTTCGTAACAATAGGTTTTTACCGGATGGGGGAGTTAGCCTCATGCCCAACCTCCTTTTCGGAGGACCATTTCTCCTTCCTCGTCAGCCCTGACCCCACCTTCCACTGGGTTTGGTTACTTAGTCTCCAGTAGGATTGCTCAGGTTTACCGGGGTTCACCCGTGTGATCCGGATCACACTTCTCGGAGGTGAGAATAGGAATTGAGTAGCAGATGCTAGAGGTGTTATCTGGACGCAACACCTTATGATGCGCATCACTACCCCATTTAAACCCCGGTTTATGCAATATAGAGTGTCGTATTTTAACATCTACCCATATCCCTTTGTAATATATTATATTAATATTAAGTTCAGTAATAAAAGTAATAGTTCAAAACACATGAAATTGTAGTAAAAAAAACCATCACTAGCACCAAAGATATACGGCAGCCATGTGAAGAGGTAACTGTTTCTATATTACGACACTGTCGAAATTAATAGATATATTTTAATTCCTTCCTACTTCCTGCTTAAAGAAAATAAACCGCAAGTTCATTATTTTCTGAGATATTTAAAGTAAGGCAGACAAATTCACAATTACTTTTCTTCAAAATGTATTTAGCATGTCGATGGTTTTTGTATTAATTCTTATTTAAGCTCTGACTACATTAGGTATTTATAATAGTTTATTATTTATAGAGACATACCATTGATAGAAAATAATGAGTAATTCAAAGAATAAATTTAATAAAAGCAGGAAAGAAAATAGTTCATATAAAACACAATCCTCTGGAAGCGTTAGCTGTGATTATTGGTCACGTGGTATACTTTGACGTCACAGAGGACGATCTTATGTGTATGATTTATGTGTAATTCACAAAAACAAGAAATAAAAGTTTGCTATTAGTTTTGTGCTAATGTATCAATACATTAATAGGAATTTGCTATAAATACTCTACACTCTACATGGTAGAAAATGTCTGATTACAACACATAATTAATAAATATAATTTAAGCATAGTGTATTTAAGATAATTTCACAATAATTAGGTCTTAAGTTTTTATGAAATATAGTTTTTGGGCGATATTCACCAAGCAAAGGTTAGGAGCTTTTGTGAACCATTGTATTTTGTATAATAAAAATGGTAATGTGCTTTATCCTGGATTGTAAACACTATAGTAAAAGAGGCACATGTTGATTCTTTGTGTTTTCAGAGGATCTGGTTAAAAAGAAGAGGTGGATTTCATTATTAAGCTAAGAAAATATAGCAAAAAAGAATTGAATTTGATATTAGTATTTTATTTGATATTATTTTGTATTTTAATAAATTAAAACTTTCGCTTGCTTTTAGCAGATGTCGCTACGACACCTATGCCAGGTTATTTTGTTGCGATTCTATACAAACAGCCCGATATGCTTTAGTTGGCTCAGATAAATTTACATAATATGTATACATTTTTTTCTGATGAGAACCTAAGAAAGTTTAAAACTAATTAGAGTGTTTGTGACGCTCTCTGAACGAACTGAAATATAAGACGGCTTTTGGTGTCGTTTTGCAATGAAAAATTATGTATTTTTATTTAAAAAAAACTGAATTTATCGCCCGTGGAGCACAACTTACAAATTATGCCACAATGAGAAGCACTGTCGACATGTCATCTCCTCTCCATGTCAACCTTCCCAGCGGAGAGCAAATCAGAGATATATTTTAAATTTCAAACATTTTAAGCCTACCTTGTAGTAGGTACTAATAATAACAGGTAATTTAATGAGTTGTTCTCTAAAATAGCTAAAAAAATTTTACAGGGTTCATTTTTCTATTTGTCCGAATTTACAGATATATTATTTAAAGTGAACTGAGTGTGAGAAGCGCTGCGGTAGAATCCCTGTCTGATCCGATTGCATTTATTCATATAATTACTGTGTCCGTGATTGACTATTAAACAAAGCTCTACTGATAACCAGGTACATATCTGATCTAAGCAACACCTTCAACGAAACCAATTTTTTATCGTGAGGTGTGGCGAGGACTTCTCTTCCAATGGCGGCACTTAAAAGGTGACTAGTAGCTGTAATATAAACATGATATTACTTTTTATATCTTTTCAGTAACTTTTGAACATGCTCTTTGTAAAATACTATTTTGTTATGCTTATCTCAGATAGATACATCTTATCTGATTTTGCTTTCTTTTCACGCTTTCTTCCTTCACGCTCCCTGGTAAATCGAGATATAGATTTGTATAAGCTTCTGCTTAAGCTTTTTATAGTTTTGAAACTTGCCACAGACTTTACAGTCTTGAAAGTCTGTTTCCAACCTATTTTCTTGCTACTATTTATACAGTCTTCTCTTCTATTTTATTTTTATGAATTTCTAACGTTTTTCCTTTATCTGTTTCCATAGCAGTTTCTCTCATATTTTTTGACATTTTAACTGTTTTTTTTGTTCTCATCACTTACCATCCACCACATATTTTGTCGTACACTTTAATATTTTTCTTTGGTTTCTTCGTTTTACTTCTATTTCCAGTACAAGAAGAAGGTTCTCAGTTTGACTCACTGGCTCACTATTATCTTGTAGTTCTTACATTTACGTGTACCTACCTTTTTTTGGGTCATCAAATAGCCTACTAGGAAGTGATTTTGATTAACTTGTTCTAGACTGTTTTAGATCCTGGCATCTTAGAGCAACAACTAACATGATATTCCTTTTCTCAGGTAACTGCAACTTCCTCCATATACTCACCTCACCCCTGAGGTGAATCGTTTCTTATTTGAGATAGCCGTAGCTTCGTCCATCGATTTGTTAGTTGGTGGTTGTTGCCCTAAGAGTTCATGATCTTCTAATATTCTTCTTCTTCATGTACTTCATCCTTTAAAAACATTGGAGATTCTCATGGCCCATTTTACGCTGTCTGCAGCGGTTCTGAAGTGTTCTATTGTTGGTTTTTATTCTTCTGCTTTAAAATTTCAACCAGGATGTACGTCATGTCCCCGGTCTTCTTTTTTCTTTCACTATTTCCGGTTGACTTTTTCCTGCAACTTTCCCTTGTATAACAAATCGCATCAACGTATATTTTTCATTTATTTGTATGTGACCAAATTAGGTCATTTTTCTTTCCTGCATAGGGTTGAAGTAGTAGTTAATTTTTCTTTTTTAATATTTCTCAATATTTCCGTGTTTCTTACGTATTTTGTCCATGATATTTTTCACAATTTTTAATAACACCACAACTCAGAGCTAACAAGTCTTTTTCCAGTTGGGCCCGTAATAATTGTCCAGGCTTTAACTCGTACGCAATATCATAATACTTTAGTTCCAATTTGTATTCCAAGTTTTCCATTTTGTAATACTATTTTCATCTGAAACTTTTCCTTTAACGTAGAATATTTCGACTTCAACCTTGTTCTTACTGACAATCATGATTTTGGTTTCTTTTTTATGTTTAGATCCATTCAATTCCTTTCGCAGTACTGCGTAGTGCGGTCAACCAAAATTTGCAGTCCTTCTCTGCTGTCTTCAAGAGGTAATGTATCGTCTCCATATCTGAGATTATTCAGTAGTGCTCTGTTAATTGATATGCCTTGATTGATGTCTTCTAGTGTCATCTTTTGTAAGCACAGATTAAAAACTAAAGGAGATACAGGCTTGCCGTACTTCTCTTCTTATTAGAATCTCCTTAGATTTTAGTTGGTCTACTCAAATTATGGCTTTCTGATATCGGTATAAATTTGTAATCATTCTCATACACTGATCATTTATTTCTGTGTTGCGTAGTATATGTGTGCAAGCCTTCTGTGTTGCATGTTGTCGAAGGCTTTCTCAAAGTAAACCAGACCGGTGGCGCAAAAAAAACCAGACAGCCGAAATCCCTACAGCCAAAATCCCGACAGTCAAAATCCCGACGGCCAAAACGTCGACACGCCAGAATCCCGACACGCCAGAATCCCGACAGGCCAAAATCCCGACATGCAACAATCCTCGCATAAGTAAAAATTCCGACCACTACATTTTTAATATTTATTGTTTCATTTTCAACTACAATACCAAATAATATTATAGATGTTGTTCTGAAGCTATTTTCTTGTGGAATTTTTACAATTTTAACTATTTATAATGGAAAATAAGCCACAATATTATTAAAAAATAATTTTTATTAACGTTTCGACGGCCAAATCGGGTGCCGTTTTCAAAATACAAAATACTACTAACATAAACAAAAATGTTGTTGCCTTGTAAAAAATTCTTCTAATAATTTATTTAATTTGACTCATTTATATCGGCAATTCAGATACATATGATATATTTTAAAGTAGAAGACTTTAAAATGATATTGCCAATATTTATGAGTTGCGCTCCTGGGACGACTTTACTGAAAGATAGTTCATTCGATTACATGAAATCAACCCCAACTCAAGAATATCCGTCACAAAAAAATCATAGCATGTGATCTGTCTTTAAAAAGACAACCACATGCAACGGTGACATTAAAATTCTCGCGTTAGAGATCTCATAGTAAATCACGAGGGAAAACCAGACCTCGTGATACTCTCCCGACATCTTAAGTACTTATTTGGTCTTACATTTAATTTACTCTCAAAATTAATACCAAATTCTGACTTTACTATAATTTTGTTTAAATTATAAATAATATCAATAATACATGGATATATAAGTAATACTAAAATATAAAATATGTACTAACTCGACTATTGACTTACTAATTGTGGTATTTTCTTTCTATTGACTTCCTCTTTCAGTATGGGTATCCACATCCTACTGCATTCCACCGAGGAATTTGCGACACAATTGGTTTCGTTTAGCATAATTAGAGCCGCTTCTTTGATTTTTCTCTTTTTACTATCTGTTTCTTTCAGGACTATACTTGAATTTCTCCACTGAACTCTATGTTCATTATCCCATGCGTGTTGACATACTCAATGTGTTGGTTGTTTTGAATGTTGTTGAAATAAAGAATTGTCAAGATTGGATCGAATGGAACAGAACAACATAGAACGGGATCCTACAATATTTACAAGAAATAATACAAGGAAAATATCAATACCATACATAAAAGGACTATCCGAGAAACTTAAAACAATAGGAAATAAATTCAACATTTCAACAACATTCAAAACAACCAACACATTGAGATCTATTCTATCTAAAACTAAACCTAACAATGAACAAGAAAGGACAAAGAATTGTATTTATAAAATACCTTGTGAATGCGAACAGTTTTATATAGGTGAAACATCAAAACCATTAAACGTTAGAATAAGTGAACATCAATCTTATATTAAAAATAAAGAATTTGATAGATCTCAAATATGTCAACGCGCATGGGATAATGAACATAGTGGAGAACATAGAACATAGAGTTTAGTGGAGAGATTCAAGATTATAGTCCTGAAAGAATCAGATAGTCAAAAGAGAAAAATCAAAGAAGCGGTTCTAATTATGCTAAACGAAACCAATTGTGTCGCAAATTCCTCGGTGGAATGCAGTAGGATGTGGATACCCATACTGAAAGAGGAAGTCAATAGAAAGAAAATACCACAATTAGTAAGTCAATAGTCGAGTTAGTACATATTTTATATTTTAGTATTACTTATATATCCATGTATTATTGATATTATTTAAAATTTAAACAAAATTATAGCAAAGTCCGAATTTGGTATTAATTTTGAGAGTAAATTAAATGTAAGACCAAATAAGTACTTACGATGTCGGGAGAGTATCACGAGGTTTTTCCTGGTTTTCCCTCGTGATTTACTATGAGATCTCTAACGCGAGAGTTTTAATGTCACCGTTGCATGTGGTTGTCTTTTTAAAGACAGATCACATGCTATGATTTTTTTGTGACGGATATTCTTGAGTTGGGGTTGATTTCATGTAATCGAATGAACTATCTTTCAGTAAAGTCGTCCCAGGAACGCAACTCATAAATATTGGCAATATCATTTTAAAATCTTCTACTTTAAAATGTATCATATGTATCTGAATTGCCGATATAAATGAGTCAAATTAAATAAATTATTAGAAGAATTTTTTACTAAGCAACAACATTTTTGTTTATGTTAGTAGTATTTTGTATTTTGACAACGGCACCCGATTTGGGCGTCGAAACGTTAATAAAAATCATTTTTTATTAATATTGTGGCTTATTTCCCATTATAAATAGTTAAAATATTATAAAGTGTTGAAATTAAAAAATTAATTACTTACTGATAAATACGGGTATTTAATTCATATACCCATGTTAGAAATTTTATTTTGCAAATTAGTTTATATTAAATGGTAAATACTTTTGTTTAGTAACAAAAAATAAAAAAACAGATGGCCATAAACAAAAAACAAGAAATAAATGTAATTATATGTTAAAAAGAAACTTATGAAACCTGTCGGGATTCTGGCCTGTCGGGATATTGGCGTGTCGGGATTCTGGCGTGTCGGGATTTTGGGGTAGACCCAAACCAGACATATGAATACGTCAAAGTTGACAACGTTCCGTAAGTGTTTTTATAGTAAATAATGCCAAAGTCTTTTCTAAATCCCAGTTGGTTTCCTGTTATGCTATCGTCTAGTTTTTTGTAGACACGTTCTTGGATCATTCGCAAAAAAACTTTTAAAACTTACTTCATCAAACTGATCATTCTATATTCCTCACATTTCATTGCGTTGTGTTTTTTGGGTTTTGGGGTGAACTCAGATATTAGTCATAGTAAATTTCGTTGAATATTTCTGCTAGTAAATATATCCATGTGGTTCACTCTTAGTAATCTTAAGATTTCTGTATGTAATTCATCTAGTCCCATGGCTCTAGCGTTTTTTAAACGTTTTAGTGCTTTTTTAATTTTCCTTTTGGTAATTGTAGATCCATTTCTACTTCTTGGTTCTATTCTCTCTATTCTTTCATCTGCAAATAGCTCTTTTATACATTTTTCCCGATTTATTTATTTTCTCTGTATTTAGAATAATTATTATTTTGTTGTTCTTGTCCATTATGTTTCCAATACCTTCTTTCTGTACACGCCAGCTGTTTCTTTAATTTTTCTGTATAAGTACGTTACAGCTGCCATGTTGTTTATCATATTTTTCTATCACTACACATTGTCGTTAAAGCCATAACTCCTTCGCTTCTTTGACTTCTTGTTACTTTATTTCTTGTTTTATCCGTTGTTTAGGGAATGTATCGCTCTCTAGTAATGATATGCCTCAGGAACTTATCTAACTCTCTACATTTTTCAGTAGCATTAAGTTACCTTTGTCTTTCTACTTTTTTAAGCATTTTTAATATTTTTACCAGGTCATTGAGATAAATTATTTATATTAAAATTTTTCGAATTATGTAAAAAAGTGTCAAATAATAATCGATATTTTATTAGTTGTAAGATATAATTAAATGTGTCCAATTAAATCTATGTTTTGTCAAAATATATAGGTATGGTTTGTATGTTGTATTTTGATTTCTATAATAATCCTCTTTTCTCTTGGACCACATTATACATATTCTCGTGGACTACATAATCAATATAAATAATTAATTGCTATATACAAATACACAGTTTTACACACATAAAACAGTAGTTTTACTAAATAAGCATACATGGTAGGTGTGACTGTTACTTGTTATTTGTTTAGAATATTATACAGGGTGTTTCATTAATAATTGTCCATATAGTAACTGGAGAAACCTTAGCACAAAATACGAAGATTTAACCTAAAACACTTAAATAAAATGTGGTTCCTTACTGAGTTACAGGGTGTTTTATCTAAAAATGTAAAAATTATTTTTGCTCCTCATTTTAAAACTATTCGACGTATCCTGTTCATACTTGGCAGAAAGTGCGACTATTATACACCTTACTAAATTATGATAAACAAACGTTTCTAGCTACTACCAGAGGCGTACGACGGGGGATAGTGAATGGTTGACCCTTCTCAAATTCTACGCCACTGGAGGAATTACTATTTTAGTATCATTTTTAGATTCTCCAATACTTTTTACGTAAATAATATACTCTTCATTGGTAACGATAAAGTCATTAGTTTTCGAGATATTTGAAGTTAAATATGAAACGGCACAGTTATTTTGATTAATTTATGATATGATTCATATGATTAAAATTTAAAACATATTTGTACCCAGTACTTTAAAACTATTTGGCGTATCCTTATCATACTTGGCAGAAAGTATAGGTACTGAACACCCTACTAAATTAAGATAAATAAACGTTTCTAGCTACTACCAGAGGCGTACGACAGGGGATAGTGGCTGGTTTACTCTTCCCAAATTCTGCGCCACTGACGAAATTGCTATTTTAATGTATTTTTTTGATTTTCCAATACTTTTTATGTAAATAATATTCTCTTCGCTCGGAACGATAAAATGATTAGTTTTCGAGATATTTGAAATTAAAAATGAAGCGACACAATACATTAATCAAAATAACCGTGTCGTTTCATATTTAACTGCAAATATCTCGAAAACTAATGACTTTATCGTTACCAATGGGGAGTATATTATTTACGTAGAAGGTATTGGAGAATCTAAAAATGGCACTAGAATAGTGATTCCTCCAGTGGCGTAGAATTTGAGAAGGGTCAACCATTCACTATCCCCTGTCGTACGTCTCTGGTAGTAGCTAGAACCGTTTGTTTATCATAATTTAGTAGGGTGTATAGTAGTCGCACTTTCTGCCAAGTATGAAAAGGATACGTTGAATAGTTTTAAAATGCTGAGCAAAAATAATTTTTAAATTTTTAGATAAAACACCCTGTAACTCAGTAGGGAACCACATTTTATTTAAGTTTTTTAGGTTAAATCTTCGTATTTTCTGCTAAGGTTTCTCCAGTTACTATATGGACAATTATTATTGAAACACCCTGTATATTTTGGTTTTAAGAATTTTTTTGTCTCTCGAAGAAAAGACAAAATAACGCTATTTTTGGCAAATTATTTTTAACTTGATTCCTTCGTTTCATTTGTTCAATATTTTTTCTGGTTTGTTTTTTTTTTCGTTCTATCTTTTTTTTATGAATATTGCTTAAAGATTTTAAAGAAAATTCAAATCATTACTTTAACACTTAGGTATGTAGACATACTTTCTTATTTATATAAACTTACGGGTCCTAGGTAATTTGTTTTTAACTATTGTCTGTATGGAAGCCACTGGCTGAAGTTACATATCGTTATTCTGAGACTACTCTATATGCAGATTGGCTCTGGTAAAATGTAAACAGGCCAAATCTTCTTTTAACAGGTAATGAAACTGTGATTCGACTATCATTAAAACGAGTTTTGTATTTCGGAATTTAATTGGATTGTGTTGAGTTTGGTTTCTTTCATTCTTTTCTACTTTATTGTAAGGCGTTAATTAGAATGTCATTGGTAATTTTTTTTTATATTTTTTAAAATGTTTTGTTGAAATAACATTAATTGGATGCAATCAATATTTTAACTTCAAAAACTCTCAGAAGGGAAAAAATCTAAGAAGTGACCTAGATATTTACAAAAATATGTTAGCACAAACTTTATTTCAACAGAACCAATCTTGTTACAAACTTTATTTTCGAAACGTAGAAACTTGGAAAATATAAGAAGAAACCTGTCTTTCCAGTGATTAAATCAAGAAAATGACAGCAGTAACATGCTTGTACCCAAATAAATACGTTTCTGAATTAATACCTTCTTCTGTCCAGACGATCTGCAGCCTGGATCAATTCGTCTTTTTTCCCGAGAAAATTTAGTTCTATATTTTCAAATATTTGTCATAAATCTGTCACTTTTAGATCTATTAAATCGGTCTCGTAACTATTTTTTACAGAATTTAATTAAAATTTCCACTTCTGATACCAATATAATGCAAACTTTAATTTATTGAAAGTTTTCTAGGCCTAACTCTAATGTACCGTGACTTTTTATCATGTATTTATTTAACAGTAGGTAATACCAATATATTTTTATAATTATATTTTATTAATATATTATATTTATATCATTACATTTTTGAAAGTTGGGGAAGAAAACTGCAAAGAGGGTGAAGGTGTGAAAATAGAAGGTCAGTGTAGAAGAAGAACCAATAAAGAATTGGAAAAACTGTATAAAGAGCCAACGATAACGACGACGATCAAAGCACAGAGAATAGGATATTTGGGACACATCGAAAGCATGGGAAGCAAAAGAATGTTAAAAATGGTAATATCACGAAGACCAATACAGAAAAGAAGGAAAAGCAGGTCAAGAAAAAGATGAACGGACAGTATGTACAAAGACCTGAAGCAAAGTAATATTAAGAGATGGAAAGTACTAGCATTGGACAGAGATGTAGAGGGAGGTGGTTAAGGATTGTATAAAAAGACTGAAGTGTAATTACATAATATTTTTAAGACTAAAATAAAATGTAATTAGAAATGTAAACGTTTTAGCCCTAGGCCTACAAGGCCTGATGAGCTTAATAAATAAAATAAAATACAAATATATACTTGACTTCTTCTTCTTGTGGTGCTTTCTCCTTTAGTGGAGGTTAGCGACTACACTGGCAAATATGTCTCTGCCCAATGCGGCTCTAAACAAAGCTGTTGAATCAAGGCAAGTCCAGTCTGATATTTCTAAGCCATGAAATCTGGCGCCTACCGGGACCCCATTTTCCATCAATCTTACCTTGGATGATCACATTGCTCGAGGCGGTACTTTTCGTTCCTGATCATGTGTTCCAGGTAGCCAACTTTTCTGACTTTGATGTTTTTAAGCTGCTCCCTATCTGTACCTATTCTCCTCAGAACCAGAACATTTTCGTTGATGGTGTGGGTTGTTCCAGGTATTTTCAAGATTCTTCTATAAACAGTGCCGGATTAACCAATAGGCAAAGTAGGCAGTTGCCTAGAGGCCTCGGCCCCAAAGGAGGCCTCGCAGTGCCCAAAATGAAAAAATAAAAATTAGATTTAAATAAAAATTATAAATCATATTTTGTTGAAAAATTCAAATATCGCGCAATACCATAAAAGTGATGGTACAATGCATACTTCTGTTCACATAGAAATTCTATGTTATGAGAATTAGTCGCTAATGAATGCCACTTGATAGAAAAGAAACAGTACTGCCTATCAGTCTGCGCGGTTTCTTAGAAAAGTAGCAAGAGCAACAAATGAGACAGCGCCCCATCGCTACCCTCTCCTTCATTACCCATAAACCATGCTTTTCGCTACATGTCGGGCATGTCTCCAGGTTCATTAATCTAAGAGTAACAAACTTGTTATTTACATTTTTTGTGCCGCACACTATCTTTAGTTGGAGTTTCTATTTTTTGTGCGGCACACTCGCTTTAGTCGGAGTAAGTGCTGCTAAAAGTTGCGTTGGACCCGTTGGAGCAATATCGTATTTTGGATTTGTTCAGTTCGTGTACAAGTTTTTTTCAGCCTCTACCCACCGTTGGGAAGCTACAATCAAATGCTTAAATGAAACCTAACTAAGGGATCCTATTCGCCACGATCTAAACCTTGTCCTTAAAAGAACAAGCAGCACTAGATGTACTGCAAGGGCTGATGGAACAAGAGCTTTGTCTAAAGGTTACAACGCCTTAAAATCTCCTCTTCATACTCTTGCTGAAAACCCTCATCGGAAAGCTGAAACAGTTCATGAGGCTAAGTGTTTGTTGAAAGAAATGAAAAAGAAATGTCAAAACAGAAACATTTATAATGAATGAGTTTTGGGCAACAATTTTTAAACTCATCAACGCTGTCAGGAAATCATTACAGAGAGAAGAGATACTACGAGCAGAAGGTCTGCGATCTACAATACTCTGAATATACCGACGAGAATAAACAAACGCGAGCAAGAAAACTACATTTTGATGATGCTAATTCCAATGAAATTTATTTAGATGGTGGAGAAAAGTTAAATTTTGAAACGAATCTACCAATTTTGGATAAGCTAAATATTGAGCTGATTCGTCAGTTCACAGCGTACGAGTCAGTAACACAGTATTTAGTGTTTTGTGTGTTTTTCCAAAACCAAGTGATACTCAAATAAAGGAGTGTGCTTCAAAACTACATGAAAACTACACTGATGATATTGAAGCTGAAATTTAAGATGAACTACTGCAGTTCAAATATTTCATAGTCCATGTTCAGAACTTATAGCGAAAAAAATTTATTCCTGCTTCATAGTCTTTTTGGGTTATTTATGAGAACAAATTCGAATCAAAGTTTCGAAATTTGTCAGTAGCTTGTAAGATTTATCTTACTCTAATGATTACAAATGCAACAGGCAAACGGTCATTTTCAAAAACGAAAATTATTAAAAACTGTCACCGTTCGACAGTGGCACAAAATAGACTAGCATTTCTCTCAATTATGGCTATTGAGAATGATGTGCTCAAAAATTATTTGGAAATTGAAGATATTCTAAGATAAGTAGTTTTATTTCTATGAAACTCAAAAAAGTTGCTTAATAACAATTATAAGGCTTTAAAACCTCAAGGTAAATTTATTTTATACATAATTATTTATTATTATATAATTATGTAATAAGTAATAGTATATTCTTAAACGAGCTTGTAATGATGGGTATCACTCACAATGATGAGGTTTGCGACACGAGCCAAAGGCGAGTGTCGTTATTCATCAAAGTGAGTAATAGACATCACATGTCAGTAGAATACTATACTTTTTTTACGACCTTCTTTTTTTTTCATTATTAGAAAATTTATTATGCTTTAAAATGAGTCGTTCGTCTATTGATAAATATAACAAAAAAAAACTAAAATAATTTTTTATTGCAAAATTTAAGCAAAATTATATAAATAAACAGTTTCTTGACTATTTCTTTGTTTCATTTATTCAAGCAACACGTTTTAAAAAATAAAACAAAAATTTAAGTTTAAATCTACAAAAGGTCCACTAATATATCAAAGGAATATCATTCGGAGATGGAGGGGTTATCCGAGCTTTTGGGGGGAAAAGACAAAAGTTTCTTAAGGGGCCTCCTAGCTTGGGTTGCCTAGGGGCCTCAAGATTCTTATTCCGGGACTGTCTATAAAGCCAGAGTTCAAAGGCTTCCAATTTATTCATTAGTTTTATGTCGAGTGTCCAGGCATCCCTTCCATACAAAAGTATTGACCACACATAGCAATACAGAAAACGACGTCTAAAGTTGATATTAATGCTACTGTTAAAAAATAAGCTGTTTATTTTGATAAGCTTTGTCGGGATACCTCTATTCTCGCTCTTACTTCTTGTTTATTATTAAGTTGATTGTTAAACCAACAACCAAGATATTTGCATTGGTCTACGTATTCAAGCAGTTGGTGGTACACATAAGTATATTGAAAGGGGTAAATTTCTGTTCCTTGATATTTTCATAACTTTGGTTTCCGCAGTATTGATCTTCATCCCCATTTTTTCACAACTCTCAGTAACCATATTTAATAATATCTGAAGACTATGGTCCGAATCAGTCATTAAAATCGTGCCATCTGCATACGGGATGTTATTTACTGTTTGACCGTGTATGCTTCTGAAGAGTGCGATAAAGCGTTCGCAAATATTACCCCAAAGTAGACGTTAAAGAGTATTGGTGATAGCACACAACCCTGTCTGACACCAAGTTGTATTTTAATTGGCCTTGACGTGGTAATTTTGGTTTTTATGATTGCTTTCTGATTCCAATAAATAACTTCTATAATTTTAGAATCCCTTTTGTCGACTCCGATGTCGTTCAATCTTTCTATCAAGGTTCTGTGCTGCACCCGGACGAACCCTTTTTCAAAATCTATAAAACAGACAAAAAGGTCTGTTTTCTGATCTTTGCAGAGTGTGCCAGAGTTTCAAGACAGAATATTTCTTCTCGTGTCCCCATACCTTTCCCGTAGCTAAATTGTTCTTGACCGGTGACCTCCTCCTCACATCTTCTATATAAAATTCTGTTCTGTATGATTTCCAAAAAAAAACTTCAGAATGTTATTTAGTAGAATATTTAATAGAATTAGAAGGCGGAGGTCCTGGCATAATTCGGCATTATTCTTTTTAAGCAGGGGTATGAAGACGGATTCATGCCATCTTTTAGGGATCGCTCCTATACTGTAAATATTATCAAATATTCCAAGAAGAAGGTCCAAATTTTCCTCGTTAATTACTTTCCCTAAGTTCAATCGCTCAACGGTTATTTAATTTTTTCATACAGATTTGTTGTTTCTTAGTTGATTTAAAGCATATTCCAGTTCTGAATATACAGTTGAGTCCATGATTCTTTACCAGCGCGCCATCATTAATTTAAAGCATACGAAATAAGTCGGAAATCAATAATTTTTCAGGTAAATATTTTCATACATGAAATGCCTCCCAGGTACAATCGAAATGCCTCCGTTTCGTTAATCATTTACGCGGATATTTTGTCTATGTAATCTCTGTATAATGACACAATGTTGCCAAATCATAATTTAAATAGGTAGTATCTATCTATTTTGATTTTTCTAATTCTTAATGCAGTGTACATAAAATTTGTTTCACGTAAATATTTCACAGTACGACATATTTATTTTTAGAAAAGAAAGTTGTTGGGCCGATGCCACATTATGCGTTTTGACCGGATGCGGTGAAAACGCATCCGTTTCCAACGCAACCGGACCGACCTGTCACACTATGCGTTTACTCTGGTGCAGTTTGTAAGCGCGTACCGATGACTCAAAACGCATCCGTTTTCAACGCAACCGGACCAATTTGTCACACTATGCGTTTTCACCGGATGCGGCAAAAACGCATCCGGTCAAACCGCATAATGTGGCATCGGCCTTACCCGACAATCTAATATCCAGCTTTTCTGGGAAATTCCAATTTCGATTCTAATCTCTTTCATATTTTTTATAATTCCATTTTATAATTCCATAAATAGATACTTTTACCTTAATCTTTTTGTTTGCTAATATTCTCTGGGTAATTCCAATTCCGATTCTAATCTCTTCTTAACGAATCCTTGAATAGGTACTTTTACCTTAATCTTTTTGTTTGTTTATATTCTCTTTTGTAAATTGTGCTAATGGGCTAATGCTTGGTTGCACCAACAAATCTTAAGCTTAAGACGTGATTTAAGCTCAGCTTACGAAATATAAGGGTTAAAACATTGAGTCTGAGATTAATTTTCAGCTTGTCACAATGGATTGCCACGTAGATTGTATCGATAAAAATCGAAAATTATGGTGCAAAATAAGTTAGACTTAAAGCGGCCCTATCTAGAAGCAGAGCTGGGCTAAGCTGGAGCTTAAAATTTGTTGGTGCAACCAGGCATAAATGTTGTATAAATTCTTGAAAATTTATTAGCTCCTGCATCAGTCAGTTTGTCTATTTCAAGCTTGTCAGTTCGTCGATTTCAAGATCAGATTGTGTTTGTCATAACATCCGAAATAATGGAATCAACGATAAGAGTCAGTCAAAAGGGCAAACCTTTACTATCAATTGATGGTTTTACATTCGGTTTTCAGAAAATTTTGGCCAAAGATACAGTAAAACGGTGGACATGTACTAAAAAAACCTGCAAAGCATTTGTGAAAACACAGGGATGTGAAAAAGGGATGACGTTTGGGATGAACACTATTCATCCTTACAAAGAACCACAAACCCATGCGAAAGTTTTCATTCCCAGTATGATTCTTCTTTCTACTACCCTCATCCTAACATTAATAATTTTATTGATATAATTTTAAAATTTCAAATAAATACCTACATTAAAATGAATTCTGTTTCGACCAAAAAATAATTGTTGCGGAAAATACAGCAAAAATAAATTTTCTAAATGAACAAATTTTAGAATTAAGAGAATGTAAAATAAATAGATTAGAATTTGTCAAAGAAGTATCATTTAGTACATATAAATTTAGGAAACATATTTTGTAATTTTATATTTCTATAAGTTAGTTGAAATTTATAAATACCGCCTAGTGTCAATAATGTTTAATACATAAAGGTTGAAACTAAAATAAATTAAATAACAAAATACGTCTCACCTTTACATAGAGATTAGAAGCATGTAATGTATTTATAGCTTGGGAGGCAATTCGTATGTGACCATTTTAGCGACAGGTAAGAAACCCTTTTTTGGGAGGCATTTCATATGCGGCCACAAAAAGAGGGTACTGCTCCGATCACGGATTAAATTTAAAAATTTGAAGTTGTCAAATAAATAGAACTTAAAATTTTGGTGCAGAATTACAGCTACATTTGAAGTAGGTAACTTAATAAATTATTGTAATATAATGTCGAACCCGCTTATTAGAATACCGCTTAAAGGAATATCCCGGTTTAAAGAATAGAAATTTGAGGTCCCGAAACGATTTTACTAGCCACCAATGATGGGTTATTAGAATTTCCCGGTTATAGGAATACTTTTACTTGGCACGAAGGCTATTCCAATAAGCGGGTTTGACTGTAGTAATATTTAATATTTGTTATAATATAAATATCTAAAAATAAAACATTTTCTTTTTGTTATTTATTTTACTTTTACACAAACTTAAACAAAATCTTGAAATATTGAATGGGTTGCATATGTGAGTCCATATTAAATGTAGTAATGAAACACAGACTTACTCACAATCATTTAATTATACTTTGACGACCGGTTTCGATCTCTACATTATACAGATCATCTTCAGGTCGGCGTTACAAGTAGTTAAATGCTACAATAAAAGAAAACCAGAATTAGAACATTATCTGGTTGCACAAATATTAAGAGAAAGCCAAATTCGAAAAAATTTTTGAAATAAAGGTTTGCAACTGTTCACATTTCAGAATATTGATACATACAAATGCACACCTATGAGTTAAAATGCTCATAAGCATGTATGAGCAAATGGGTGCATGCAGTTTGTGAATATTTGTTGAAATTTAAATATTTTAACTATTAAAAAACAAATTAAAACATTAAGCAACCTTAAATATGCATCCCAACTCAAAATAATAATAATAAATAGATAGTAATATTGTCCAAACCTACTCACATGCCGTTACAAGGGATGCGTTGCCACTTAGTTGTTATCATATTAATTCGTCCAACTTATGCCAATTGGTTTACTGGGAGAGCTATACGGTAAACAGACATGTTACGCAGGTCAAAACAAAGTAAAATTTTTGAATTTGGATTTGGATTTGGATTTGGATTTTGAATTTGGAATGGATCCTGAAAAAAAAAATTTTACTTTGTTTTGACCTGCGTAACATGTCTGTTTACCGTATAGCTCTCCCAGCAAACCAATTGGCATAAGTTGGACGAATTAATATGATAACAACTAAGTGGCAACGCATCCCTTGTAACGGCATGTGAGTAGGTTTGAACAATATTACTATCTATTTATTATTATTATTTTGAGTTGGGATGCATATTTAAGGTTGCTTAATGTTTTAATTTGTTTTTTAATAGTTAAAAAATTTAAATTTCAACAAATATTCACAAACTGCATGCACCCATTTGCTCATATATGCTTATGAGCATTTTAACTCATAGGTGTGCATTTGTATGTATCAATATTCTGAAATGTCAACAGTTGCAAACCTTTATTTCAAAAATTTTTTCGAATTTGGCTTTCTATTAATATTTGTGCAACCAGATAATGTTCTAATTCTGGTTTTCTTTTATTGTAGCATTTAACTACTTGTAACGCCGACCTGAAGATGATCTGTATAATGTAGAGATCGAAACCGGTCGTCAAAGTATAATTAAATGATTGTGAGTAAGTCTGTGTTTCATTACTACATTTAAACAAAATCGTTCCTTTACTGTGAATGAGGTTAAGTTTGTACGTAAATTAATACACTTACCATAAAATTTCAAACTCCAGTATAAAATTGGTTGTAAAGACAACTGTTTGTTTAATATAAATAACTTCTAAATGCAAAAACAAGGTAATATAACAACAAAAAATCCAACAAACTGACAGTGAC